>NW_021604989.1:241277-286741 GCF_004785775.1 Grammomys surdaster
AGAGAGAGAGAGAGAGAGAGAGAGAGAGAGAGAGAGAGAGAGAGAGAGAGATTTTATAGGGAGTGTGAGAGATGACTATCAGAGACAGTACGTGTTTGTGAACATGAGAGATCATCTAATATAGTCCATGCAGATTTTCTATAGCTATGTAGATAACTTGAAGAATAGCATTGGATTTCAGATTGTGGTCTTTATGGCTGGTAGAGCAGAGGCAGGCAAGGCTTTTCTTACTTCACAAAACCTATTACTGACAACACAAACCAAAGCAAGGAATTTACTAAAGTCTCACAGAATGGGTATGAGCAGAGAATACAGATAGCTGATGTCATGGGCAATCAGAGACCAGAGATTGCAAACAGTACAGTGTGCTATCACTGAACAAATTCCAAGGATCAGCTCTGGATTAGTACCTGACACTCTTACAAGCAAGACTGACAGTATTCAATGACTGCCTCCAATTATATTTAACTCTCTGAAGTTCCTATGAACTATATCAATAGTTTCATAACTGGGTATAACCTTAAGCACAAGCTATTAGGTGAGATTTGTATTTAGTCATGTAAGTAAAGGATACATGCTAGTGGTACATGCCAGACTTTGCCAGGAAGCAAAGTGAACATCATAAAATTCTGTGAGCTACATAGGACCAAGGAAGTAGGCATTATTTGGGTAAAATTGTCCTTAAAAAAATAAAAGAAAAGGACTCTAGAGCCATGAGACAGAGGTCAAGAGTAATCATTAGGGTCATGGAGGTGTTGAAGATGCCTACAAATTGAGCACTATAGGATGAAGAAGATGTAGAGGATGTGGTAAGGTACATGGCTTGGAAAGCACCGAACAAGAGAATGGAAGGCATAAGTGATGAAGAAGAGAATAAAGTTTAGGATGATCACTCCTAAACTTTGGAGTACATCAGTATATTTCTGGAGAGTGGTACAATATAGATGAGAATGATTGGGAACAGTGAGGGATGATGGATATGTGGTGAATTTCCATTAGTCAAAAGTAAAGAAAGATAGTGGATGTAGTTGCTGTTTTGACAAGGACACCATGAGGATTTTGAATAATCTGCAACCCCATATATTGGACTATGAATCAGAACACTCACTGCAGTTTACTAAATGTGTACCATCAATAGCAGATACTCTTAACTTAAGTCCCTTCCATGCTTATTTGTCAAAATGGTGATGGCTCTCAATTTGCCAAGGGTCTTTTGAGACATATGGATATTATATTGAGACCCTTGTGATATGTCCGAGCCTACCCTTTGAAGTAGTTGTGTACGAAGACACATTGTTTTATATCTTTAATATCCTGCAGTATAGAAAATTAAGTAAATGCATGCTTTCCTATGTTCAAATTGCTACTTAGGAACAGTGAAGGACTCTCCAGATGGGAAGAAACTATAGACCCACCATTGTTATCTCAGTTCCCAATCATAAAATCCACAGTTGGATATGTTCATGCTGACAAAGGAGGTACTCCAATACTTTCACAGTGGTAAATTTAGCAAATCTTTTGCTACAGATCACTCAAAGATTACTAATGTCATCACTATTCTCTCCCTGAATATTCCAAAGCTCTGAGTCTTACAATGTTCTGAACCCTGACCTGGAAGTATCTGTGCTGGCTAGCTTTCATAGTGGTAGAAAATGCTACATAGATATTGTATGTGTGTGTGTGTGTGTGTGTGTGTGTGTGTGTGTAGGGGGTGAGACATCAATGATCTTACCCATTGCTGAATCCTGCATACTTCAAAACTGACATGCTAAGAAAGATGTATCCATTGATACAGTATTAGCTTGACTGTTAGTACTGCTATAGGGTAGCTAAATGCTTCCTGAATACATTTCAAACCAAATCCATGGGAGTGAATTCATTTCTGACCCTGTGATCTTGGTTAAAATCCAATGGCATGATTTGTAATTGCCTAAAGGTAGAACCTCCTATGGTTATTTTATTAAATTTTTATGCTCTCAAATTACCTTCTCAGTACTATCTTTATAATCATAGATCTGGGTTATCTCAGCCTTGGTCACAGAAATTTCTTTCTGCATTGGCAGGCATTTCTGAAGAGATGCATTGTCAATCAATGCTAAGAGGCTGAGAGTGCTCATCCCTAAATGGGATTTCTGTGCCACACTCCTCCCACTCCTGCTCCTAAATATTATTTAATATTTTTATTTTTGTACCAATTGTTTTATCAATCAATTGAAGTTTCTGGGAGGATATTTAATGTATAGTATAACTCTACTTTTATTAACTATGTTTAACATACCTTAGGTTTCATGGATTATACATCTTAGTAATATTGGTGCATTAAATAGGAATTTATTACTTTTCTGTAACTTTGACCAAAAGACTAGAAAGAAAAACTTGATGGGAAATTTATTTTGGCTCATACTCCTTCTATGGAGACTGCCTATGCATTTGGTACTCTCTCCTGCCTCATGCAGCTTGAGTACTTGACTCATGGTGAGGGGTATTGATGGAATATTTTTAAAAAAGATATTTTTCACAGACACCTATAAATGTAACTTGGATTGGTGATGTTCTCTGATACTGTTGTCATGGAAATCTAAAACACATCATGCTTACTAGGTACTACACAAGGCAAGGTGGTAGCTTTTGTCTGTAGCAAGTTTTGTAGCTAGGCAGCTGGAGGCTATTAGCATCTATGATGAGGAATCTCTATTTGGTTGTCTTTTTACCCAGTGGCAAGTCATTCATAAAAACTCGTACCTAGACTTCCAAGGAAAGATTTGCCATTCCTCTTGTATCTGGCCTATATGAGTTTTGGGTTCGCTAGTTTCCCATGGGCTAATCAATTTTTAACCATAATAGTCCATGTCCATGCCAAATGAATTTTGTCTGGTCTTGATGTCAGGCTACCAATAGCTACATACGGGAATTGAAAAATAGGTTTGCTTTAGACAGAAAAACATGACTAGGGATATAATCTAAGCAACTACCCAGAACTATTGAGGTAAGAGATCATTAAAAAATAATTTTTTATTGTCATGTTACTAAACTAGCATGATGTTTAACCATTTATTAAAATGTTTATTCTTATAGCACAGGTATAGCTAGGTCTCACCAAGTACTGTGGTTTGCAATAGTTGGAGAGCATTAGTGAGAATTTCAACAGATCAAAAGGCCAAGAACAAGAGATCATGTATTTACCAGCTCAATCTGATACTTCTGCCACACAACAACTGCAGAGACGCTCATATATCACAGTTGAAGATATGTTGGAAAAACTACAAAAACTAGGAGAACAGGAGGTTTGCTCTAAGAATGCATCTCCTAGAAATGTCAGAAAGGCTACACACATGAAGTCTCAAAAATGTGGCTCCCTAGCTCTGCAAGAGAGGACACTGAGCCAGGGGAGCGCTGCCCACAGTGGAGTGTGAAGCTTGTCACTCCTTCACAGCTCAGTGAGGGAGGGAAAGTGAAAGTAATTTTTTCCTCTCCATTTTGCCTCAAATGCATCACAAATTGGAATCACTTCATGTCCAAAGGCTCATTAGAAAATGCTTCTGAAAGTCACCGAGGCCCGTTAAAGCTCATTCTGAAGAGAGATTTTATGTTCTTCACATTTATGTCTATATTTGTTAAAGGACAAGTTCAATATTTTTTATTGAATGGCCAGCTGTCTTGGGTTTAGCTACAGAATCTAAGTGAGAATGTATGGGGAATACCCCACTTGGTAATAATACAGTTTCTCTCCTCCACTAACCAAAAAAAAAAAAAAAAAAAAAAAAAGTGTGGCTTCCTAAAGAAGATCTGAACAAGAAACTTACTAATAGATATGGTTAAATGGACAAGGTAAGTATTATTTGTTCCCAAACATAAACAGATAATTAGAGAGAACCAAGAAATGTTGAGATCGGGAGAAATGGTCTTATCCAGGGAAGCGCCTCTAAATTGGCCATTCAACATTAACTGCTTAGACCTGAAATACAATACATAGAACTAACATTTTATCAAGTAAGCAGATTGTATTCAAATACACACACACACACACACACACACACACACCACATTATTCTGCTAAAAGGAAATGGAAATATACTGGCCTCTCCATTATAACCTTTATACCTATACATTAGTACCTCTTTCAACTCATATTAAAAATATTTTGACATATCATTTTAATTAATAAAAGACCCACATTTGTTAAAAGTGCTGAAAATAAAAGATTATGAAAAGCCCAGATAAAATATGGAACACCTATATCAAAACTCTTCCTTCCAATACTCGGGGGTCATAATGGAAGAAGGGACAGAGTGTTAGGTACGTCCTCATGGTAGATTATGTCTAGGAAACAGGTGTTGTCCAGACACTGTCGAGATCTTGCACATGTGAATTCACTTACTATGACTGTATACATAAAACCTGACAAGATCAACCTAGGAAAATCCCAGCTGAGTGGAGATTAGGACGTCCCACTCGTAACTAAAGAGCTATTGGGTAGAGATGGCTTCAGATAGAGTAACTGATTTCACTAAGATTTCAAACTTCTAGAGACTACTCATGTTTCTCTCAATGTCCCTGCTCTACACAAATACTAGTTCATTAAGAAACCTCAAGGAATTGTTTGTTTGTTTTAAGAAACACCTGAAAGTTAGAGGAAATTGTGGTGGGTAAATAAGAAAGGAATTGGAAAGAAATAATCATTTTTAGACATAAGTAAAATACATTTGCCTTTATAAAACACTCATCCATTTTAATTACTAAATTTTGTAAATATCCTAACAATAGACTATGTTGATTTATGTTGGAAGAAGACAGTGAAGCCTGGATTCAAGTCAACAAATGGTCTCCTCTATCTTTCTCATAAATCCAACCTTAAAATTTCATGCACCCTCCACAGGAGACCTGTTCTGCCTTCATGGATCATAAAAACAGAATCTGTCCTAACAACCACCTTATCCCTTTGGATAAATTCACAAGAAATTCTCTCTAAAATGTCTTTCTTAATTAACAACTGGAAAATTTAATAGACGATCTTCCTCCCAAAGTCTGTGCTTTCATTGCTACTGAGAAAGAAATGAAAACTGCAGTTCTGGGAAGAGATGAAGTCACAGAGTCAAAGACTCAGGCTTGACTCTCTTACAGCACTGCTTATTAATGAGTCTGGATGTGCTCAATGAACTCACTGTGCTGCAGAGGGAAGAAGCATGGTGACTACTTTGTATTTCAGTCTGAGTGGCAGTTGGCAAAGAGAGGCCTGAGTAAATGCTCAGGTCTGCTAACTGGAAAGAGCTGTCAAAACAGATCAATGGAACAGACCGAGAAGGCACAAGAATAATTACATGATTAAGAAATGACTGAAAATAATCAACATTTTCTTTGGTGTGTTTCAGTCCCTATTGTTTCTTACTGTAATGTAAGTCCCCAACAATGGTTGACTTTGGGTAATACCAGGACAATGCAACCCACCTCTGAAGGTGCTAAGTGATCTTGGTAATAAGTCAATGTTATATTTACCTTACTTTTCAAGATGAGTAGGCAAACCTTAAGATAGTATTATTATCATTTAACTTATCATATTTCACGCCATAAGCAGCATTAGGATAGAAGTATAAGTAGCACACAATCCTGGGATGTGGAGGGTGGGAATATGCTTGTGGAGTGAAAAGTATTCATATGTAACAGCACATTTGTGATCTGGCTACAGAAGCACTAACTGAATATATATTGAATGGTCATTAGTACAATGTCTGGTTTGAGGATCTGCCATAAGACAACATGGAAGGTAAGGTATACTATGAGTATTGAGCAATGACAACCTTGAACAAATGTGTCTTGTAATCTTTTCCCATGTTTAGTCATACTCTATGCACGACATGATGGCATGCCTTACTCTCTGCCTACTATTGTTGTTCATGGCCAGCACAGGCCCTTGTTCGTGATGTACCAGAGTACTATCATTCATATAAATTTGCACTCACACTTAGTGATGTATTCCATTGGACAATGTTTATGGTTTCACATTATTGGTTGTTTATTATGAACTTTATTATATTTCATGAATCTTCTCTAATGAATGCATCTTATATTCATGATAATAAAGTCATCAATATAGGAATTAGCAAGTAAGCCAGATGTGTGGTGAAAACCTTTAATGCCAGCATTTGTGAGGCATGGATAGGCAGATCTCTGTGATTTTTGAGGCCAACAAGATCTACATGGTGATTTCCAAAACACCTAGAGTTACATAGTAAGACTCTATCATGAGAAAAATACATTTCAAATAGCAAATACATGTTGAGTTTTAAAGGAAATGTCTTTGTGACTTATTTTTCTTGTCATGTTATTATTTGTTAAACATAAATTTGTAATTTATATTGAATTTTGTACAAGGTAATCCTATTAATAATTCATCTGTACTTTCTTCTATAGCCTTTACCTATTCAATGATGCTATTTCATATATATGTAGTGGCATATTAATTATGAAGTCCATCTTGTGCTTCTGAAATCAAACTGGTACATGAGGCAGCTTTCTGTCATGTCAGACTACTCTAAATGCACTGCATTTTATTAAAAGCTTAAAAGTATTAGCATTTGGCATTAGCTTATGAAATAACACTTTATTTTAGAGTGAAAGTTATTTTTAAATGGTTTATATTTCTATATTTGTGTGTGTATACGTGTGTTTTCCCTGCATGTATATATGTGCACTATGACAGTCCAGAATCTGCAGAGGCCAGTAGACTGTAATGGAACCCATGGATTTTGAGTTACAAATAGTTGTGTCATTATTGAATGTAATATACCTCCAATTGAACTAAATGAAAGAAATCACTTTCATTTAAAATATCTTTTCTTCTTTCTTAATATTTTTGAAAATAATTGTATCCTCATAATTGTGTCCTGATTAAAACTTTCCCTTTCTCTACTCCTCCCAGTTTCTCCCTTCCCATGCAGATAGACTCTCTTTTTGTCACTAGAAAAAAACACAACAAAACACATCAACACACAATACCAAAAGATTAAACAAAAACCATCACGCTGAAGTTAGAAGAGCTAACCTTACACCAGATATTATCAGGAGTGAGTATACAAAACTTTGAGGAAGGACAGAAAGATCATGGGGCTGTGAAGACACAATCTTTATAAAGGATATAGTGCATACATATAAGAAGTATGCTGGAAAATTGATGACAGTGAGAATGTGTACCATTTGTGGCTGGTGATGATTGGCTGCTGGAACTAGGTTACTTAAATTTGGCTATGAGGAGCACCTGGTAGGGGACTGTGGGAGATTCTTGGTTTACCAAAACCAAAAGATACTGGGTTTTATTATTTCATTTTTTTATTTAGCTACTTTGTTGAAAGAGTTTTTCAGGTATAGGAATTCCTCTGTTCAATTTTTAGGGTCACTTATGTATACTACCACATTATCTATAAATAAAGATACTTTGATTTCTCACTTTATAATTTGTATCAACTGATCTCTTCCAGTTGTCATATTGCTGTAGCTAAAACTATAATAACACTGATGAATAGGTACAGAAGGAGTGGACAACCTTGTTTTGTTTCTGATTTTAGTCAAATTGCTTAGAGTTTTTCCTCCATTTAAAAAGATGTTGTATATGGGCTTGCTCTGTTGTCTAATTATGTTGAGATATACCCAGTGTATCTCTAAACTTTCCAGGATTTTATCATGAAATTGTGTTAAATATTGTAAAAGTCTTTACTCCACATAAGCCATCTAATGTGATTTTTCTTCTAGTTTGTTTATATTGTGAATTACGTTTATTGATTTATGTATGTTAAACCTTCAATGTACTTCTAGGATGACTCCAACCTGATTGTGTTAGATTCATTTTTGATGTAATCTTGGATTCTGTTTCCAAGTATTCTATTGAGATTTTTTGTGTCTGTGTTAATAAGGGAAATATGTCTGGAATTCTGTTTCTTTTTCAGTCTTTATATGTTTTGGGTATCAGAGCAAGCGTGGTTTTATAAACTAAACTAGACAATATTATTTCAATTTTATTTTGTGGAATAGTTTTTCCATGTAGTTTTCAGATAGCTCAGGATGTTCAATATTTTTTTTACATGTTTCTCACTCATTGAGATTCCTCTATTAGAATTCTCTGTTTATGTCTTTACCCTATTTTTAAATGATATTATTTGTTTTCTTATTATCTAGTTTCTTGAGTTCTTTATATATTTTAGATATTAGTCCTTTATCATATGGAGATTTGATTTAAAAAAATCTCTTCCCATTATTTAGGCTGCCAATTTGAACAAATGCCAATGTCTTTGTCATGGAAAAGTTATTCAATTTCATGAAGTCCCATTTAATATTTGGTGACCTTAGTATGCATGTTAATGGTGCTCATGCCACAAAGCAGTCTGCTGTGCCAGTGCACACAAGGCTATTCCTCAATTTCTCTTCTGTCAGATTCTATATACCTAGTTTAAGGCAGAGGTCTTTGATCCATTTTGTATTGATTTTTGTGCAGGGTGATAAGAATGAATCTATTTGAATACTTTATGTGTTTCTATACAATGTAACTAGCACCATAAGTTCAAGATTCTTTCATGTAAGGTGTTTTTATATTTTAATAAAAAATTAAGTATCCAAAAGTGCGGTGATTTATGTATGGGCTTCAATTTGATTCTACTGATCAGTGTGTCTTGCTGTTTTTATTACTGTTCTTCTCTAGTACAACTTGAATCTGAGTATTTTTATACCTCCATCCGTTCTTTTATTGTTCAGAACTGTTTTAGCTTCCTTTTTCTGTTTCCATATAAAGCTAAAAATTATTCTTTCCAGATCAGTGAGGGAATGAGTTAGAATCTTATGGGGATTGTCTTGAATCTGTACATTACTTTTTGTAGGATGGACATTTTTACTGTAATTACTACTAATCCATGAGCAGAGATTTTTCTATCATCTTCTGATAACTTCTTCTATTTCTTTTGTCAGTATCTTAAAGTTTTTATCACACAAGCCTTTCTCCCCCTGCCCCCAAGATATTATATATTATTTGAAGCTCACATGAAAGGACATTTTTTTCACATATTTCTCAGTCCTTTTGTCCTGTGTATATAGTAGGACTATTTATTTTTTGTGCTTTAATTTTTTTTCTCCCTATTTGTAGAAAATGTTTTTTATCAGTTGTAGGAGGTATCCACTAGAATGTTTAGGGTCTTTTATTTATACTATCATATATACAAATAAAAATACTTTGACTTCTTTTCCAATTTCTATTCCCTTGATCTCCTATTGCCTTATTGTTCCATCAAATACTTAAAGTATGTTGACTAGGTATGTAGAGAGCGGACAATAGTCTTTTGTTCTTGATTTTCTTGGAATTGCCTTGTATTTTTCTCCATTTAAGTCTAAATTTGTATGGGCTTGTGTTAACTGTGTTTATTAGGTTGAGCTCTGTCCCTTGTATCATATTTTTTTCTTTCACTTTCTTTATATAGTGAATTACATTTATTGATTTTCATATATTAAATCATTCTCATCTCTCGGAGATAAAATATATTTGAACATGATTATGATTTGTTGTGTGATTTTGGATTTGATTTGCAAATATATTGAGAATTTTTGCATATATGTTCATGACAGAAATTGTTCTGCACTTCTTTTTGTGCTGTTTTTTAATATAGTTTGTATTTTTTTATGTGGTTCTGATATTAGGGTAACTGGCCTCATAAAATGAATTAATTGGGCAATGTTCCTTTTGTTTCTGTTTTGTTAAATAATTTGAAGAGCATTGATGTTAACATTTCTTTGAACATCTGGTAGAACTCTATGCAAAAAACCACCTTGTCCAGGGATTTTTGTTGCTTTTGTATTGTGGGATTATTTTGATCTGTTTTGTTTGTTTCTTTGTTTGAATGACTTTTAATTCTTCCTTATACTTTATTACAGTTTGTAGGTCTATTTAAATTGTGTTCCTCATTTAGATTTAACTTTAGTTTCCAATTTGGCGAAGTATAGGGTTTTAATGTGTATCCATATGATTCTCAGATGTACAATGGATCAGTTCTTATGTACCATTTTGTTTTCTAATTTTGTGAATTTGGATGTTCTATCTCTGTATGTTAATTTATTGTTTAAGGGTTTGCCAATTTTATTGACTTTTTATGGAAGCAACATTTTGTTATATTGATTCTTTTATTTTCTTTGTAGATGTTGATTTTGTTATTGTCCCTATTTTATTGCTTTATCCCTGAGTTTGAGTATTTATTGTTGTCTACTTATTTTGTGTGTGATTTCTTCATTTTTTATAGATCTATCATGTCTACTATTAAGTTACTAAAATGAGATTACTTCTTTTGCTTTGTTATTTTTTCTTTAATGTTGGTACTCTGTACTATAAAAATGCCTCTCAAAAATCATCATCATTGTGTTCCGTAAGTTTGTGTATGTTGTATATAGATTTCCATTCAATGCTTGAACATCTTTATTTTATTTCTTAGTTTTTAATCTCAAAGCATTTTCTGTTCAGTAATAACTTTTTCAGTTTCTATGAATTTTTAAACTTTCTGTTGTTGTTGATACTCAGCTTTAATTGGTGATGATCAGAGAGTCTGCAGTTTGCAATTAAATTTGGGGGAAGGGTTTTGTTGTTTTTTATTCCTCCTCAGTCTGTTGAGATTTGCTTTCTTTGTGTATGTGTGGCTAATTTTGAGGAAAGTTCCAAGAAGTGCTGAGAAGAATGTTTATTCTTTTCATGTGAGTGGTATGTTCTGTTTTTGCTATGTTTATATGTTTTATAAAGTCAGTTATCTCTAGCTTATCTGTGTTTCGTTTTTGTCTGGATAATCTGTTTCCTTTTAAAAGTGAGGTGCTAAAACCATCTGCTATCGTGTTGCATGAGTCAGTATGTGATTTAAACTTTAGAGGCATTTTCTTTATAAACTTGGATGCCTTGGAGTTTGGTTCGTAGATCTTATAACTTGAGGTGCTTTGTTAATGATTTGTGTTTGTGTGAGTGTGTGTGTGTGTGTGTGTGTGTGTGTGTGTGTGTGATTATGGTGATTATGATTATCTTTTGTGTTCTTTATAGTAAAGAGATATTCATCCCTGAAGTTAAAATGTTTATTGAATGTAGTAGATAATGGCTTCTGTTTTGCATTTATATTTTTAGCCTGTGTCCTTTTATTGTGGTATCAAGTCCATTGATGTTGAGAGATGTCAATGTCCAGTGTTTGTTATGTTGAAGTGTAAATGTTTCCCCTCTTTTGATTTCCATTTCTGGGTTTTATTTATTTCTTGTGTTTTCTTGGGTGTTGCTATCCTCTTTTGATTGGAATTGTCCTGGTATCACCTTGTATAGGGCTGGATTTGTATTTCGATATTGCATAAATTTGGTTGTATCATGGAATGTTTTATTTTCTTCATTTATCGTGCTTGTAAGTTTTGCTGAGCACAGTAATCTGGGATGGCATCCAGGATCTTTTAGAGTTTCCAGCACTTCTTAAGTTTGAAGTACATCTGTTCATGAAACTTTAGAGATTCCACCAGGAAGCCAGGTGATAATTCTAATAGTCTTGCTTTTATGTATTTCCTCTTTTACTTCATGATTTTCATTCTCCTTCTTTGTTTTATATCTTCATTGTTTTGAATATTATGTGCCTTCTTCCTTGGCTGGACTGGTCTATTCGTTCCCAGGGAATGCTAGTTAATGTTTCAAGCTGGAACAGCTCAGCCAGTGGGGGAGGGGTGACATTTGTAGGGAAAGGTCTATGTGTTCCACTGTATAATAGGCAAGGGGAGACTCAGCTGGTAGTATGCTGCAGAGGTAGGGATATGACTGGGTTTAGATTTGGAGGAGTTTAGGGAGGGGTAAAGAGCTTCACTCAGCCTGCCTGCTTCCCGGCCTGTAGTGGCCTTTGAGTTCCCAGGGAATGTTGTTACATTTGGAATGTTTATTTCTTTCACCATATTAATTCTATCATCTATGATATTCTTTGATTTCTTGGTGGGTTTTTTTTTTTTTTTTTTTGGTTTTTCGAGACAAGGTTTCTCTGTGTAGCCCTGGGTGTCCTGGAACTCACTCTGTAGACCAGGCTGGCCTCGAACTCAGAAATCCACCTGCCTCTGCCTCCCAGGTGCTGGGATTAAAGGCGTGCGCCACCACCGCCTGGTGATTTCTTGGGGTTTTTAAGTCTTCATTGTGGAGATGTTTTTCTCTTTGTTGAAATATATTCTTAAGTATTAATTTTCTTAGAGCTACTAAAATGGAATACTACAGTTTGGTATGTATAAAGACTACATTTTATATACATAAATGTATTAATATTATATCCAGAAATTTTCTGTGTATATTATTTCTAAAAGTCATATACTAAAATACATGGTTCTATATGTACGTTATTACATATAGAACCATGTGATCCACAAATGAGGAAGGCTAGGCTTTTTTCTTTTCAATTTTAACCATTCTTTGTCTACTTAATGACTAATTACTCTACCTATGTTTTCTTTAAAATGTATCAAGCACACTAACTTAAAATTTGAAACACATCTGGGTATGGTACAACAGGCCTTTTATACCAGCACATAAGAGACAGAGGCAGGTAGATCTTTGTGTTCTAAGCTTGCCTGAGCTGCATAATCAGAACTTGTCTTGAATTAATAAATAAAAAAGAAAGAAAAAAGATAGAATTCTGAAACTATGAAATGAAAATATAGGGAATACTCTTTAATACATTGATGTAGTCTAGAACTTTCTAAACAGAACTTCTAAAACACAGAAACATAATCTAGCCTCAGATATCAACAGATGATACTACATAAAATTACGTTTCTGTACAGCAGACCATTAGCACAGAACACAGAGAATTCTCAGAATGGGAAAAAGTCATGCTTACAATTGAGTACAACTATAATGGAGAAAGTCATCAGTTAGGTGAAGAAAGTCATCAGTTCAGACTCAGAAGTAATATCCAGAATTTACAAAGCACTGCAGAAACAAAAACCAATTAAAGAAAACTGCTCATGAGGTAGAGAACTGAATAGATTTTCTTTTTTGTTTGTTTGTTTTTTGTTTTATTGTTTTTTGTTTGTTTGTTTGTTTGTTTTTTCGAGACAGGGTTTCTCTGTGTAGCCCTGGCTGTCCTGGAACTCACTCTGTAGACCAGGCTAGCCTCGAACTCTCGAACTCAGAGATCTGCCTGCCTCTGCCTCCCAAGTGCTGGGATTAAAGGCATGCGCCACCACCGCCTGGCTCTGAATAGATTTTCTTAAAAAAATGTAAATAGCCACTAACTTTTTTATATAAATTATTTTATTTATTTACACTCTAATCCTTGCCCTGTCCCAGTCCCTTTTCTCAAAGTTCCTTATCACATGCCTCCCCACTATTGCCTCTAAGAGCATGCCCCTTGCAACAGGCCTTCCTCTTCCCAAGGGCCTCAAGTTTCTTAAGGATTAAGAACATCTTCCCACTTAGGCCAGACTGAGCAGACTTCTGCAACATATGTGACAGGGGCCTCTGAACAGCCCCTGTGTGCTCCTGGGTGATGGCTCAATCTCTGGGAGCACCATAGGGTCTGGGTTAGTTGAGACTGATGGGCTTCCTATGGGGTCACTTTCCCTTTCAGCTTCTTCAATTCTTTCCCTAATTCAACCATAGGGATCCCGTACTTCAGTCCAAGGGTTGGGTAGAAGTGTCTGCTTCTGTCTCAGTCAGCTGCTGATAGGGCTTCACTGAGGACAGCCATGCCAGGCTTCCATCTGTAAACACATTGTAGTATAGTAATGTCAGGACTTTGTGCCCCTCTGCCACAATGAGAAGGATCTCAAGCTGGGCCAATCGTTAGATCTCCTTTCCTTCAATCTCTTCTCCATTTTTGTCCCTTCAGTTCTTTTAGACAGGAACAATTCTGAGTGAAAGCTTTTCACTGTGCTTTAGCGAACCTGTCTCTCCACTTGAGGCCCTGTCTATTTACTTTAGGTGGACTCTGAGAGTTCTCTCTCCCAATGTTGGGCACTTTGGCTATGGTCACCCCTAGTGAGTCCTAAGAGTGTCTCACCTCCCTTGTCTCTGATACTTTGTAGAGGTATCAGAAACTTAGATAATTTCTAAGGTCCCCCAGGGCTGCTTATTTCCATTCATTCTCTTGGCACACTTTTTTCCTGTCCCCTCCCCTGCATATCTGATCCTGTTCTTCACTTCCCCTCCCCCTTCACTCTCCCACCCAGGTTTCTCCTTTCCTCTGCCTCCCATAATTATTTCCTTCCCCATTCTAAGTGGGATTGAAGCCTCCTCACTTGGGCATTTCTGCTTTTTATACTTCTTATAGTCTGTAGGTTGTATCCTAGGTATTTTGTACTTTTTGCCTAATATCCACTTATCAGTGAGTACATACCATGCATTTCCTTTTGGGTCTGAGTTGCCTCACTCAGGATGATATTCTCTAGTTCCATTCATTTGCCTGCAAAATTCCCTATGTCCTCGTTTTTAATAGCTGAGTAGTATTGCATTGTGCAAATGAACCACAATTTCTGTATCCATTTTTCCTCTGAGGGACATCTGGGTTATTTCGTGCTTCTGGCTATTGCAAATAAGGCTGCTATAAAGAAGGTGGAGCACATGTCTTGTGGTATGGTGGGGCATCTTTAGGGTATATGCCTAAGAATGGTATAGCTGGATCTTCCAGTAAAAATTTTTCCAATTTTCTGAGGAACTCCAGATTGATTTCCAGAGTGGTTGTACAAGTTTGCAATCCCGACAGCAGTAGAAGACTATTTATCTGTCCCCACATCCTTACTAGCATGTGCTGTCCTGTGAGATTTTGATCTTAGCCATTTTGATCAGTGTAAGGGAGAACCTCAGGGTTGTTTTGATTTGCATTTCTCTGATGACTAAGGAGTTTGAAAATTTAAGTGCTTATTGGCCATTCGAGATTCTTCTCTTCTGAATTTTCTGTTTAGCTCTGTACCCCATTTTTGTGTTATTTGGGTTTGGAGATTAACTTTTTGAGTTCTTTATATATCTTGGATATTAGCCTTCTGTCAGATGTAAGGTTAGTGAAGTTTTTTTTTTTCCCAAATCTGTAGATTTTCCTCAAATCCTAATTTGTTCAACTGATGTGGTATTTTGCCTTATAAAATCTTTTCAGTTTCATAAGGTCCCACTTGTCAATTATTGATCTTAGAGCCTGAGCTATTGGTGTTCTGTTCAGGAAATTTCACCCAGTGTCGATGAGTTTAAGGCTCTCTCCGAATTTCTCTTCTATTAGATTCAGTGTATCTAGTTTTATGTTGAGGTCCTTGATCCACTTGGACATGAACATTGGGCAAGGTGGTACTGTAAGACTTTTGTGTCTCAGTTTTGAATTTAAGATTAAAAGAAACCCACTGTTCCAGGACAGATCCCTGGAGGGGCACATTCCTTAGTCAGCGGACATTTGCTGAATTAACATTCAAAGGAGGAAGGGAGAGGCTGATTAAAATTCCTCAGACCACAGAGGAGGGAACCCACCTGCAGGTAAGGAGGGCCCAGAGCACTAGATACATTCCAGGAGTCAGGAAACTGAGCCCTTAACTTAATAAACCTGGACAAACAGAGGACACTCCTTGTCATAATCTGAGTCACCTAGGGACTGAACTTGGAAAAGTCAGACTTTGTGGTTTGCCTTCGTGAACTGTACTGTACCCACAAATACTGTACTCAGCTCTTGTTCGGGGCTCTCTCTCTTCCCTGTATTCAAGAGAGTCCTAGTGCACTAGTTTCATTAAACCAAACTTCATGAGATTGCAGCGAGTCCTGTCCGTGTGTGTTTCTGTGGGAGCACATCCCCTGGTTTTGAATCTTAGAGTCCAACAGTACACATGGATCTATCTTCATTCTCTTATATACAGACAGCCAGTTAAACCAGCACTATTTATTGAAGATGATTACTTTTTCCACTGTATGTTTTTGTCTTCTTTGTAAAAGATCAAGTGTCTATAGGTGTATGGGTTTACTTCTGGGTCTTCCATTCTATTCCACTGATCGGTCTATCTGTCTCTGTACCAATACCATGTAGTTTTTTTTTATCGCTATTGCTTTGTAGAGGTGATTCTTCCTGAAGTTCTTTCGTTGAATTGGCTATCCTGGGTTTATTTGTTTTTCTATATGAAGTTGAGAATTACTTTTTCCATGCCTGTGAAGAATTGTGTTGGAATATTGATGGGATTGCATTGAATATGTAGATTGCTTTTGGTAAAATGGCCATTTTCACTATGTTAATCCTATTAACCAATGAGCATGGGAGGTCTTGCCATCATGGTCATCTCTGATTTTTTCTTTCAGGGCTTTGAAGTTTTTGTCATAAGATCTTTCACGGGCTTGGTAAGAGTTACACCAAGATATTTTATACTACTTTTGGCTATTGTGAAGAATGTTGTTTCCCTATTTTCTTTCTCAGCCTGTTTATCATTTATATAAAAAAAAGGCTACTGGTTTGTTCTAGTGAATTTTATATCCAGCCACTTTGCTGAAGTTGTCTATTAGCTGTAATAGTTCTCTGGTGGAATTTTGGCAGTTTCTTATATATACTATCATATCATCTGCAAGTAGCTATACTTATAATTCTTTCTTTCCAATTTGTATCCCCTTGATATCCTTTTGTTGTCTAATTGCTCTAGCTAGAACTTTGAGTACTATATTGAACATATATAAAGAGAGAGTGGCAGCCTAATCTTGTCCCAGATTTTAGTAGGATTGCTTCTAGTTAGTGTCTCTCCATTTAATTTGATGTTGGCTGCTGATTTTCTACTGAAGACCTCCGCAGAGGGGAGACCCTCTCTCAAGTCTCAGAAAGTCGCGACCATCCAGTAATCTGCTCGAGACACCATGTACCGGAGCAATTGCGAGGTTGTTTATTAGTGCATGACAGCTAGCTGCCGGTCAATTCGTATGCCCACGCAGGAGCTGAATTGACCCTGACAGCCAGTTTGAGAGGTGTTTTTAAGGGAAAAAACCACAAACCAAAGAATGAGGAGGGGGTAAGGGGGTTGCTAGGGTGGTATAACATAAAAATAGTGGAACATTCCAAAGGAACCCAACCTACGTGAGTCAGTATCAGGTGAAAACTCTCTGTACGCTTATCTTTCCCAAGAATGTGGTTACTTCGGCCCTGCCCCATCACCATGATTCTCAGCTTGGTTCCACCTGGCCAAATTTCATTCCAGCCAGTTCCTGCAACTAGTCCGTCCACATTTCCAACCTACTTTATGCCTCCATGTCTTTGTAAAGAAAGCCTAAAGAATATTTTATGTCTAAAAAGGATTCTATATACCTTTATATACAGTTATACAGTATCCATAACTTTTCCCTCTACACTACATATTAATTTTATTATGTTAAGGTATATGCCATGAATTCCTGATCTCTTCTGGACTTTTAACATGAAGGGATATTGTATTTTGTCAAATGCTTTTTCAGCACCTAATAAGATTATCATATTTTTTCCCTTGAGTTTGTTTATACAGTGAATTATGTTGATGGATTTTCTTATATTAAACCATCCCTGCATCCCTGGGATGAAGCCTACTTGATCATGGTGAATGATGGTTTTGATGTGTTCATCAATTTGTTTTCTAGAATTTTATTGAGTATTTTTTCCATTGATATTCATAATCAAGATTGATCCTGTAAGGATATAAAAACTCATAGAGAAGCTTGAGACCCCCTCATCTGAATTAAGGTTGGCAGGTTCACAGACCTAGCCAGGAAAAGAAAGAATTAGCCAGGAGGCAAGCCAGTCAGATCATTCTGACAAAGAATAGCAGAACTAGTAATACAGGTTGGCCAAGTCACCCCAGGAAGTGACTGATCACAAGGTAAATGACTAGGCTAAGGTCACATTCCTGAATAGAATGTGTACAGGATGTTTCCCACTCCCCCACCCTTGTTTGTGACTAGCCGAATGAATAATAGGTTGAAACTTTCCAACTATTTTTATGATGTAGGTTGGGCTTTCTCCACTGTCCCCTCCTTGTTTCTCCCTTCACCCCCCTGGCTTGTGGTTTTCTCCTTTAAATACCCCTTGCTCCCGAACCCTTGGGGTCAACGCTTCCCTTGTGAGCATCAGCCTCAGCTGACTGATACCCCGAAATCTGGAAATAAAGCCTTTTGAGGTTTTCAGCAAGTTTGGTCTCCTGTTATTCTGGGTGGTAGAACTCCCCTGTGGCTTGAGTGGGGGTCTCCCCACTCCGGGGGCCTTACAATCTGAAGTTCTCTTTGTGTGGATTAGGTATCAGTGTAACTGTGGAAACATAGAATGAATTAGGTAATGTTCCTTCTGTTTCTATTTTGTGGAATAGTCTGAGGAGTATTGGTTTTAGCTCTTCTTTGAAGGTCTGTTAGAATTCTATATTAAAACCATCTGCCCCTGGCATTTCTTGATTGGGAGTTTTTTAATGACTATTACTTAAGGATTATGTGAACTTTTTAGTTTACCTGATCTTGATTCAAGTTTTGTACATGGTATCTGTCTAGAAGATCATTCATTACCTCTAGATTTTCCAGTTTTGTAGATTATAAGCTTTTGTAGTAGATTGTGATGATTTTTTTTTTAATTTCCTCAGGTTCTGTCTCCCCTTCCATTTCTGATTTTCTTAACTTGGATACTATCTTTATGCTCTTTTGTTAATTTGGCTAAGGGCTTATCTACCTTGTTGTTTTTCTCAAAGAATCAGCTTTTTGTTCTGTTGATTCTTTGTATCATTCTCTTTGTTTTTAACTGGTTGATTTTAGCCATGAGTTTGACTATTTCCTGCCCTCCAATCTTCTTAGGTGTTTTTGCTTCTTTCTTTCAAGTATGAAAAAGCTTTCAGGTGTGATGTTGATTGTATGGGATCTCTCCATTTTTTTTTTTATTAAGGCACTTAGTGTTATCTATTTTATTCTTAACTCTGCTTTCATTGTGTCCCATAAATTTGGATATGATGTGTGTATATTTTTTACTGAATTCTATAGTCTATAAAGTCTTTGATTTCTTCCCTGACCAAGTTATCATTGAGCAGAGTTTCCATGAGCATGTTGGCTTTCTGTTTGTTTTGTTGTTATTTAAGTCTAGCCTTAATTGGCAGTAATCTCACAGAATACATGGGTTTATTCCAATCTTCTTGTATCTCTTGGAGCTTGTTTTATGGACAATTATATGGTCAATTTTGGAGAAGGTTCCATGAGGTGCTTAGAAGGAATGTACGCTCTCTTGTTTTGGAATGAAATGTTCTGTAGATATCTGTTAAATCTTTTTGGTTTATAACTTCTGTTAATTTCACTGTGTCTCTCTTTAGTTTCTGTTTGAATGATTTGTCCATTGGTGAATGTGTGGTATTAAATTTTCTCACTATTATCGTGTGAGATTCAATGTGTGTTTTGAGCTTTAGTAAGATTTCTTTAACAAATATGAGTACCCTTACATTTGGGGCATAGATGTTCAAGACTGAGACTTCCGATTGGTGGATTTTTCCTTTGATGAATATGAAGTGTCCTTGGCCATCTTGATTGATAACTTTCGCTTGAAAGTATATTTTATTGGATATTAGAATGGCAACTCCAGTTTGTTTCTTGGGATCAATTGCTTGGAAACTTTTTTCCAGCATTTACTATGAGGTAGTTTCTGTCTTTGTTACTGAGGTGTGTTTCTTATATACAGCAATATACTGGGTCCTGTTTATGTATTCAGTCTGTTAGCTTGTGTTTTTGTTTTGTTTTGTTTTTTTAATTTGGAATTTGAGTTCATTGATGTTGTGAGATATTAACGACATATAGTTAATAACAGTTCCTCTTATTTTTGTGTCTGGAGGTGCTATTATGTGTGTATGATTCTCTTCTTTGTGGTCTGTTAGTAATTGTTTAATTTCTTGTATTTTCTTGGGTGTAGCTACCATCTTTGTGTTGGAGATTTCATTCCAATTTCCTCTGTAGGGCTGGATTAGTAGAAAGATATTTGAATTTGGGTTTGTCATGACATACCTTGGTTTCTCCATCTATTGAGAGTTGTGCAGAATGTAAGATCCTGAACTGGCATTTGTGTTCTTATAGGGTCTGGATGAGATCTGACCATTCTGGATTTTAGAGTCTCTGCTGAGAAGTCTGATCTAATTCTGATAGGTCTGCCTTTATAACTTACTTGGCCTTTTTCCCCTATAGCTTTTAATAGCTTTCCTTTGTTCTGTGCATTTAGTATTTTAATTATTATGTGATAAGAGAATTTTTTTTCTGGTCCAATATATTTGGTGTTCTGTAGGTTCTTGTACATTTACAGCCATCTTGTACATTTCTTTAGGTTAGGGGAGGGGAGTTTTCTTCTATGACTTTTTGAAGACCTTTTCTGTCCCTTTGAGCTGGGGTTCTTTACCCTCTTTTATTCCTATTATTCTTAGATTAGACCTTTCTATTGTTTTCTGAATTTCCTGGATATTTTGGGTTAGGTGCTTTTAAACTTTGTATTTTATTTGAATGATATATAAATATTTTCTATGATATCTTCTACACCTGAGATTGTCTCTTCTACCTCTTATATTCTGTTGGTGATGCTTGCATCTGTGCCTCCTGATCTCTTTCCTAAGTTGTCCATCTTGAGAGTTGCCCCCCTTTGTGTTTTCTTTATTGTTTATATTTCATTGTTTAGTTATTGGGACAGTTTGTTCAATTCCTTCACCTGTTCAATTGTATTTTGCTATATTTATTTAAGGGATTCATTTGTTTCTTCTTCAAAGGCTTCCACCTGTTTGCTTGTGTTTTCCTGTATTTCTTTAAGGGAGTTATTTGTATCCTCCTTAAAGGCCTCTATCATCTTCATGACATGGGATTTTAGGTCATTATCTTGTTTTACATGCTTGTTAGTGTAGTCAGAGTTTGCTCTGGTGGGAGAACTGGGATCTGATGGTGCCAAATTGCATTGGGGTCTGTTGCTTATGATCTTGCATTTGCATATGGCCATCTCATTCTCTCTGGTGTTAACCACCCTGGGTGTCTCTTATTGGAATTAGCCTCCTTGGACACTTCCTGTGACCTGAGTTGGAATTAATCTCCTTAGAGGCAGGCAGTGTAGTCTCTTGTTAGTGTGGGCCTCTTGTATCTCTGGTTAGAGCAGGCCTCTTGTGTCCCTGGTTAATGTGGACCTCTTGTTCCTTTGGTTATTTTGGACATCTTGGCAGGCTTGCAGGCTGTAGCATTTGTGGAGGTATCTGGCTACTGATCTGACCCAGGTGGGGAAGTACAAGAGAAGGGAAGTGGAACTAGAGGTTGTGGTTAAGGTTCCAAGTCTGCTGGGCTATTTTGTTGTCTCAGACAGCATGCGTATTTGGGTGAAATTTTACCTGTGTCATTGGTCACTGAGGACATCCTGGGGAAGCACTCAGGCAGGATGCAGTGTTTGATCAGGAATTGGCCAGGCCACTAAGGCATAGTGACATCTCCTTACTCCTTCACCTTCTTCTACCTGCCAATAACTTTTAAAAATATTGAACATCGTCATCATCATTAAACTGAAAATTAAGATTACTTTGTTACTACATCAAACCTATCCAAGTGCTGTTATCAAAATAGTTAACAGGAAATGTTGGAGAGAAGGAAAAGAGAAACTTTTATTCATTGCTGGTGAGAGTGCAAACTAACGCATCGATAATGGAAACCAGTGTTTCCGGTCCTCACATAAATAAAAATAGAACAACCATATGAAGGATCTTTTCTATTCCTAAGCATACACAAAATGAAATTCATATACTACCACAGAGATATTTACAAATCTATATTTAATAGAGAAATATCGTAGGTTGTCCTGGTGCTGTTTTGTATTCTGATGTTAATTCTGCTTCCTCAACAGGGGCAGCCCTGACAAGGGTGGATCTGTAGGGTTGTGGCATGTGTTGGTCCGTTGTTTGGTTGAATTGTGGGTCCAGCGTCTGACCCACTAAGGGGCTAGGGCCGCAGCTCAGAGAGGCAGAGGCACAGTAAGTTGACTGTGTTCATTCCATACCAGCAGGGAGGGCACTGAGTGGATATTGGGCTGTCTGAAGCTGGGAGACTCCACTCCAGGGGTGGGGAAACACGGTCTAAGGTCCCATGGGGGCTGGAGCTCTTGAATTTGGGGTCCCTGGGTCAAAAGGCAGCCATGAACCAGTAGGTTCTCAGGCCCTTGGGCTCTCAGGTGCTGCTGAGAAGCCGCAGAAGGGCCAAGACAGTGGGGGCCTATGTGCTAGATCAGCCCTCAGCCAAAGGGGTGAGGGGGAGAAGCTGTGGCTGCATCCAGAGGGGATGAAACTCTTGGATACAGCAACTCGCTTGGCTGGGTCATGGTTGAGTTTCTCTCGCTTGGTTGAGTTCCTGGTTTTAGTGTTGGAAGAAATTAGGGAAGACTGAAATCCAAGTCACCACAGAGGCTTCTTGAACTTTCTCATAAATCTGCCCTCAAAGATTCTTGCACCTTCCTCAAGAGACCTGGAGAGCATTCAGAGATCATAAAAACACTATTAAAAACATCTTATTACTTTGGGTAAATTAACAAGAAACTTTCTCTAAAGCGTTTTTGTTAATTAAGAACTGAAGAATTGTATAGGTGTTCTTGTGTCCCAAAGCCAGTGCTGTCTATGCCACTGAAAGTGAAATGAAAATTACTGTTCTGGAGGGAGCTGAGGTCACAGAGTCAGAGACTTCGACCTCAAGCTTAAGCTGGCTCTCTTATGGAACTGCTTATTAATGAGTCTTGATATGCTCAATGAACACACTATCCAATACAGGCAAAAAGGCAGGTGAGTATTTTGTATTTCAGCCTGAAGACTCTGCAAATAAGAGAGGCCTAGGTAAGTATCAGTTCTGCTAGTAGTAAATTGCTGTAGAAACAGATCTAGGGAAAAGAGAGAGAAAGCACAAGAGTAATTCCATACGTAAGAAAATGACTTAAGAGTGTTCCTTGCCTTGTCCCTGTCATTTCTTACTTTAATATAAGTCCTCACATAAGTTTGACTGTAGGTAACATCAGGAGAGTGCACACTATCTCTGAAGGTTCTTAGTGATTGTGATAATAAGTCAAAGTGATAACTCACTTTACCAAGCACATGTAGACTAATTTTAATTTTTATATTATCATTTAATTTATTGTGGCTTCATTCCATAGGAAATTTTAGAATGGACATATAAGTTCATATAAGAATGTATAAGAAGAAGTACTGGGAAGTGCAGGATGTGAATATGTTTGTGGAGTGAAAAGATTTCATATGTGACACTGCACCTATACTCTGCTTACAGGTAGTAATGAGTCTGTATCAAATGATCATTGATACAATGTCTTCTTTGAAGCTTCTCCCTCTGGAATGTGGGAAGGTAATGTAGAAAGGAAGATTAAATATGAGTATTGAGCAATGACAGCCAGAACTAAGTGTGTATGACTTATTTTCCCTGGTTCAATCATACTCTAAGCACTGTTCATGGAACACAGGACCTTTTGCATAATATCATCCCAGTCTTCTAACCCTCTGATAAATTTGGATTCACACCTAGTGCTTTGTCTCAATCACAATGTTTAAGGTTTCACATTCTTTGGATTGTACTAATTATCTATTTGACTGAATCATAATTTTATTGTAATAAAATAATCAATATAGAAAATAGCAAATAATATAAGTATTTGTTGAAAACCTTTAATCCCAATATTTGTGTCTACATAGTGAGTTCCAGGAAAGCTAGAGCTATATAGTGAGACCCCATCATGAGAAAAATACATTTGAAAAAGCAAATACATGTTGAATTTTAAAGGAAATACTTTAATAACTTAATATTTATCTCCAGCTACTGTACAGGGTAATATTACTAGCAATTCATCTGCACTTTCTCCTAAAGATTTTATCACTTCATTGACAATAAATCATATATCTACTGGAATATTAAATATCAAGTCCATCTTGTGCTTCTGATATCAAACTGGAGAATTGGACAACACTGAAAAAACAGCATTTTATTAAGAGCTCAAAAGCATTAGTGTTTTGCATTATCCTATAAAATAAATTTTTATTTTAGAGTGAAAAACTATGCTTAAAATCATTTATATATCTATTTTCATTTTATGTGCATGCATGTTTTCCCTGCATAGATAGATAGATAGATAGATAGATAGATAGATAGATAGATAGATAGAAATAAAGATATATACGAACACTATTAGGATGCAGTGCCAATAGACTATTTCAGAACCCATGAAATTGGAGTTACAAGCAGTGTTATCCTTCATACCATGTGGGTTCTGCGAAAAAAAAAAAACAAACCGCAGATCCTCTGCAACAGCAAGTATCCCTTACCTTCTCTCTATTGCCCCCAAATCAAAACCTTTTTCAGCAATATGCATAAAATAAAATACAAAGTGAACAAAATGTCAAATGATGAACACAAAGTGTATGGAGGGCAGGAGTATATGGAAACATATCTCCTGGCTCTGTGAGCACACACTGAGGTGACAATATTTGTGCCACAGTAGCCATATTAAAGACCTTCAAGTATCCACTCTGTCTCTAAGCACGTTTTGTATTAAGTCTCACTTACTTTTTTGTGTTTCTAAGTTCATGTCTTGGCTGTGGAAGTAATGCTACTGTCCAGATCCTACAGTTATAAAAAGCAAAGAAAATATCAATCTGAGGGATAGCAACTTATACATTATCACTGGTATTTGCTAATCTTCACTTAACTAAAATATTTATATTTTCCATTTTACACTTAACTGTTTCCAATATGTTAAAAGTGAATATGAGTGACAGTATTGAATTTCAGTGGATGTGACCAGTTTGACCACACTGTACCCTTGTGTGCAGAATCCTATAAGCACCGAGACAAAGGTCCAACTTAGACCCAGTGACCTCACAGATCTCAGCTAAGGAGTGCTCTCCTACTTTGATGGATATTGGTCACTGTTTTCTTTATTTAATTTTGTGTCTTACTTTACTACATCAAATTCTGGAGGATATCCAAATACTGGATTCTCAAGCATGTGATGCAGATATTTATACATTGCAATCATACAACTCAGAATCCACAGCAACTCTTGGAATAAAGCTTCCTGTTAATTCTTGTAATTTTTTCCATCTTCACAGATGTGGTAGGGTAAGTCCACTGCCATCAATTTCCTAGAAATGTGACTCGCCTCTCAGCAAGCCAATACCTCAGGTAAATAGAACTTAAAAGCTTCCAAGAATGTTGGGTTTTCAACTGTCCCCTGTTGAACACTGTGTATCCTCGATTATGTCGGAAATCCTGCATAGAGAATCATCAGATAAAGCACAACATTTGTGATTCTGTTCTGATGGACATTTTAGTGAATTCATGCATAAGTTTCATTGGTCTCAAATATTAGATCATGTTTGTTGGGATATAGTCTCCAGTTGTAATTAATCAGTTTTGTGTGCAGACTCCAACTGCCACTTTCTTTCAACAAACTGAAACCAAACTGAATTTCTTTATTTTTTTGACTTGCATTTTTTCAATTAAGGCAAAAAATTCATAATCATACATCTCACAGAATTCCACAACTGAAATACCACTTGGAATCCAGTAGGTAAAGCATGAAAAAAATACTTTAATGTTTCCAAGTGGTTATGTGTTTGTAGAATTCTCGATTTCCTGTGTCTATATCGATTAAACATAAGGGTAATATACAGGTTGAAACTCCCAAGATGCTACCAGATTATAAACACAATTCTCCTATGATACAAAGAAATTTATTTTGGTTGTTATTCTAAGGGTTGTGGTTATAGTCATATAGGTTTGTATTTGTTTCAAGTAAGTAGTTTTCAGTGACAGGCACAGTCATTGCCAGGCCGTGATGTTGTTGTGTTTCAAGATGTATATCAAAATTTGATATTTTCAACAATTTTTTGTACACTTTTGGTTCATTTTAAATTTCTTTCACTTTTTTGGTTACTATTTTTAATTAGTTTCATTGTATCAGATTTCTTTTATACTTTTTACTATTTAGTATTTGATTGAACCAATTCTCCATTCTCCCTTCTTTCTGCACTAACTCCAGCTAATGTATTCCATGTATATTTCTCCTTCTACTCTCTTATCTTATGTGCTTTCTTACCTTTACAAGACTATCTCACAGAGGTATTTGATCCCATTTATGAGAGCCATTTTATTTATATGGATTTAAAATAGACTCACACCCATATATTCACACATTTAAAAAATAATGAGCTGAGAAACAGTATTGAGACAGAATCTACACTATTGATCTTTCTTAAGCTGCCTTTACCTAAGAAAGTGCTTTTTATTCACTGCTGTAGCCACTCTCTAGAATATTCTTCAGTGTCAGTTCATGGGGAAGGGAAGTCTATATCTGATAGTTCCTAAGGTCTCAGCTTATTTCTCTATATTCATGTAACTTCTACAGGTTCCTAACTTCACTGTCAATTCTGTCCCAGTTCTTTACTGTCTAGTTCACTGTCCCTGCATAGCTCATGAGTGTGTAGCATATTTTTTCCCACTGGGGTTTCTTAGTTGAACCTGGTGCTGACTCAGTTGTTACTGTCAGACATTGCAATGGGATTGCTCCTGATCTGAAAAGAACTTGATGACAAGTTGACTTTCAGTAATAAAGTGTGATGTTTTGAGATTTTTCTCCCACTGCACTGCATGGATGGGCTAAATCACTGTGTTCTTTCTCACTATTTCCACTGTAATCTTTTGAGTGGTACACTCAAAGAGATTACACTTACAGTTTCTCCCATTTATTTATTTATTTATTTATTTATTTATTTATTCACTTTACATCTTGGTTGCTACCCATTCTTCCCCTCCCCTTCAACTCTGAGAGGGTGGACACCAACTGGGAATCACCCTGGCACATCAAGGCTCTTCAGGGCTCGGTGCATCCTCTTCCACTGAGGCCAGACAAGGCAGCCAGTGAGGGGAATGGATTCCACAGACAGACAATAGCTTTAGGGAAAGCTCATGGTACAGATACTATGAGATTGGATCACATAGGATGATCTCAGGTATCTAATAGTACAGGTCTGAGTGTGAACATATGCATGTGTGTCTATGTGCTGTAACATTGCATAAGAGCTACTTCATAAATTAATAATATATATGGTGTCACTTGACCCATCATTTAAATGTTTTATACTCTTAATAAAATTTTCTTATCTATGAATATATATATATATATATTCTGAATGGTATTACTAATTTTTCATGGTCTACCATTTAATATTAGGTAAAATGTACTTTAAGAATTGATATGTTTGAGGTTGATAGTAGTCACTAAATTTGTCTTCCTTTATACCATGACTAGAAAATACCAATATTTCATTACAGTCAGGGATTATACTTGTTAGTGCTGGTTCTTTCTTTTCATTGCCTCTCACAGGCCAAATAATCTTGTATGTGATGCTTCATATTATAAGACTATGAAGGCATCTTTCGGATTCATAAGTTTGTCCTGAAATCATCAGCAATCTTACAATATTGTGTTGTATGCAAGTATGTATTATAAGTTACAATTGCTACTGTCAGGAACTCCAAGTATTGTTACAGTACATAGAGTATATAGACTAGAGTCTCCGCTGACATTGTATTCCTGAGTTTTAAGGATTCCTCTGATTTAGCCTCTCAGTAGTTCTTCAGATTGTTAATACTTTTCATTCATTTTGATGCAAAAATGGGTGTGGCCATAATTTAAAGAAAACCAAGCACAACCACAGAATGGACTTCTGGAATCTGGCAATCAAAATACTTTTCTTATCACAAACTACAACTGGAATTCTAGGAAATTTCTCTCTTCTTATCTACTATCTAGTCTATTATATAGAACATGTGTTAAAGCCCGTAGATTTGATCCTCATGCACCTAATCGCATCCAATGCCTTGATAGTTCTCTCTACAGGAATGCCCCAAACATTGGCAGCTTTTGGGTTAAAGCAGTTTCTAAACAATTTTGGATGCAATTTACTTGTGTACATTCAAAGTGTTGGCAGGAGTGTGTCCATTAGTACAACCTGTCTCTTGAGTATCTTCCAAGCCACCACCATCAGTCACAGGAAATCTTGTTGCAAGGATCAAAAAGCCACAGTTGCAAAGTACATTGGCTGTTCTGTTTCCCTTCTCTGGGTTTTGTCCATGTCTCTACATTTCATTTTCCTTGCATACATTCTTATCAAAAGGCATAGCAAAAACATGACAAGAAACCGAGATTTGGAGTACTGTTTGACTGAAGGGGGTGAGGATGCCATCAGTTCCTCACTCTATACAGCATTAGTGGTGTGCCCTGAAATCTTCTTTTCTGTGCTCATTGCCTGGTCCAGTGGCTTGATGATTGTCATTCTGTACAGACACAAGCAGAATGTTCAACACATCCACAGCAGTACTGTTTCCAGCAGAAACTCATCAGAATCCCGAGCCATCCAGAAGATTCTAGTCCTGGTGTGTATCTTCCTGGCATTTTTTACTCTATCTTCCATCTTAAGAGGCTGCATTGCTTTTCTGCAAAATCGCAATTGGTGGCTGCTGAACATCAATCGCCTTACTTCTCTGTGTTTTCCATCCTTTGGACCCTTTGTTCTTATGAGTCATTACACTTTTATGCAAAGACTCAGTTTGATCTGTATATGTAATAAAATTTTCTAATCTGTTTTTAATTGCATATTATATTTATTTACATATCAGATGCCTTCCCCTTTCCCCATTCCTCCTCCCTAGAGACCTCCTATCCCATCCCCCTTCCTCCTTTTGCCTTTCATACCATTTTAATTACATGCAAGTATTAAGGTCAGTTCTAGGTTGAGGAACTAGCAATACAATAGATGCAAATAGTCAAAGAACAAGCAAGACAATAAACACAAATACTCAAAGAACAAACAAGGCAATAAACAAAATTCCATGAATGCTCCCATGATCACTGTTTCTAAGGGCTTATCAGGATGACCAAAATATCTGAGCCAACTTCCCTGTCCTAGTCCAGTCATTTTCATGTTGGAAGACATTCTTGGTAGAATGACCTAAGACAGGCTCAGTCTTGTTTATGAAATAAAAAGGGAAAGAGGCAGAGAGCTTTTGGGGCTGCTTGGCAGGAATATGACATTGGCCAAGGACAAGGAAGTGGGCCTTAGGGAGAAAGTTGACATTAGTCTAGGACAAAGAAATAATTTCAGGCAGGAATCTAAATCTTAGGCTAGAAAAAAGAAGTAATTTCAAGTAGGAATCTAAATTTTATGCTAAAATTTCCTAATCTTATTTAAGTATTTAAATGATATATTTTACTTAGTTTCCAATTGTTGGCTCACAATCTTCATCAAAAGGTCAATAAAGAGAATTAAATCATAGGACCTTGTCTTTGTTAAAGTTATCCAAAATAAAAATAAGAGTTTGTCAGTTGGTTCAATCAGTAGCCTAAATGAGCTTATCATGTTATGATGACCATTGCACTCTGGAGAGTCTTCCTTTTGCTCATCTGATGTATAAATGAGACAGAAAAAAAAAAACTGCCAATAGAACTGACCTTCTTGTTGCTTTCATCATCAGGCAGCTAGGCTGCTAAAAATTTCACAGACATCCTGACAGTCCTACATCTAAAAGGAGAGAAAACTGAGACCATGACTGGCCAAGTTGTTCTTCAGGAGGCCTTGGTCCTATCTTAGTTGCTGTAGCCTGCACCAGACCTATTAAAAAATAGGATTACATCTTTTACTTCATACAAAAATCAGTTCAAAATGAATGTTGTTTTTTGACATGAATTGAAGTCTGTTGGATAATATATTTTTCAGAGATTTTTCATCATCTGGGATATTTAACTATAAATTTTCTTGGTTGTTATTCTGTTTTTTTAAATCTGGTTTGGCATCATTGTAATGCTATATTCATCAGAAGAGCTTTAAATAAATTAATATAGACATTATGGAAATCAGTTTTGTGATATCCTAGGATGTGAAAAATGGAACTACTATTTGACCAGCTCTTCTATTCCTGGGCTTGTACTCTGAAAATTCCATATAATAACATAGAAACATTTGCCTATCAGTGATCATTGCTGATCTGTTTATTGTAGCTATGAAGTAGATCTTTCCTATGTATCCATAAACAGAAAAATCAAATACTCAATTTTTCACATACAAAATGGACTATAATTCTACCACTGTAAAAGATGGAATCACAACATATGCAACATATGTAGGAAAATTGATTGATTGATTGATTGATTGATCGATTGATTTTTGATGGATAAAATTAAGCCATATCACCCAAATCAGAAAGAAAAATGATCACATGTAGATCACGCAGATCCTATAATGTCTAGGCATATATATGCAAAGTGTAACTTCAGTTATAATATTTCTAAAGCATACCTAGAAACATAATATTAGGTGATGGGCAGGTGAAATTATCCAGAATTTAAACCAGAGGATATACAATAATGTTTTGATTTTCAATTTATTGTCAATTGTCATCAATTTATTTTGTTGCTGGTACATAGGAGTAGACAAATAAAATTGGTACTCAGAGTATAGAACCTTAAGCAAAGCACTATGGCTACATCATTATTGTTCTGTCTGTAGTTCACTGAAATGTACAGAAATTTGGCCGGAACAAGTATTCCCGTTATTAGCTATTTCATTGTAGTTTTTAATGCTTTTATTTATGTGTTCATGATGTATAAACTATCTTTGGAGTATGATTATTATAGTGGAACTTACCATAGTTTCACCTCCATAATAAACACATCAGTAGAAATATAAGAAACACATAATCCTGGAACATATAGGATGTAAGTCTGTTACTAGAGTAAAAGGTATTCTTATGTAAACCTACATTTATGAGTCATAGATGTAATGAAAATAGTACATAATTCCTGTGGTGTTATAAACATGGGGTCCATCCTGTGCTTGTAAAATTAAACTTGGAGATAGGATAGTTTTTTGTTGTGGCAGACCATATTTAGAGCATTGCGTTTTAGTAAAACTCAGAGGCTTATTGGCACTTGTATTTGCCTATTAAATAAACCTTTATTTCAGTATAAGAAAATATTATTTAAAGATTTATTTTAATCTATTTTATTTTGTGTGCATAATGTTTGGCCTGACTGTATGTATGTGTATTATGAGAATATAGTTTCTGCAGAGGATAGAAGAGATTGTCAAACCCCCAGGGAAATATAGCTGCAGACAGATATGACCTTCCTTGTGGATTCCAGGAAGCAACTTGGTTCCTCTTCAAAAGGAGCAAGTGGTCCTTACCTTGAAGACCTCCGCAGAGGGGAGACCCTCACTCAAGTCTCAGAAAGTCGCGACCACCAAGTAATCTGCTCGAGACACCATGTACCGGAGCAATAGCGAGGTTTATTAGGGTGTGACAGCTAGCTGCCGGTCAATTTGTATGCCCACGCAGGAGCTGAATTGACCCCGACAGCCAGTTTGAGAGGGGCTTTTAAGGGGAAAAACCACAAACCAAGGAATGGGGAGGGGGCTCATGGTTGTTAGGTGGCATAACATAAAAATAGTAGAACATTCCAAAGGAACCCAACCTACATGAGTCAGTATCAGGTGAAAACTCTCTGTACGCTTATCTTTCTCAAGAATGTGGTCCTGCCCTGTCACTGAGGCCTTGCCCTGTCACTGCGGTTCTCAGCTTGGTTCCCAGCTTGGTTCCACCTAGTTCACTTGCATTCTTTCCTTTCTCTTTGCAGATAGGCCAGTTCCAGTAATGGTGACTGGTCTTTCCACATTCCTAACTTGCTTCATGGCTCAGTTTCTCAGAAAATTTTCCATGTCCTTATAAAGAAAGCCTAAAGAATATTTTATATGTCTAAAAAGGATTCTATATACCCAGTATCTATAAGTTTTCACTCTACAACCTCAGAGCGATCTCTCTAGATTCTCCAAATAAAAACTTTTTACGACCAAAATCATACAATAAGTATCATCAAAGCGAACCGAATATCAAGTTGGGACACAAATTGCATTTAAGACTAGACAGAGTCTGAAAATGTAAATCATGACTTTGTGATCAGGGGCTTTTCAACTAAATTATTCATTTTTTCTTTTTTAATTGGATATTTTATTTTCATTTCAGAAGTTATCCACTTTCCCCATCCCCGCCCCAGAAACCCACTATCCCATCCCCCCTCCTCCTGCTTCTATGAGGATGTGCTCCATTCACCCACCCACTCCCACCTCCTCGCCATCGAATTCCCCCACACTGGGTCATCCAGCCTTCATGGGACCAAGGACCTGCTTTCCCACCTATGCCCAAAAAGGACATCCTCCCCTACATACACAGCTGGAGCTATGGGTCTCTCCTTAAGTACTCCCAGGCTTTAAACCCTGGGAGCTCTGGTTGGTTGTTATTGTTGCTCTCCCCATGGGGCAGCAAACCCTTTCAGCTCCTTCAGTCTTCTCTCTCACTCCTCCATTGGAAATCCCATGATCAGTTCAATTGTTAGGTGAAGCATCCCCTCTCTATATGTCAGGCTCTGGCAGACCTCTAAGACCTTCTTGTAACAACTCTGACAGAAAGAGCTTTTGTATTTAAGTAGTCAGTTTTATGTTGTTTCTACTTCTGGTCTTGACAGTGGAAATTAATCTACCATCAATATTAGACAGCTATAAAAAAATCAAAGAATATGTCCAACTTTATACTAGTGACTCACAAATTGCTATTGCTGATTTCCATTTATATAGATAATTAATAAAAAAATCTCATTCATTATAATATTCAGAATATATGAAGAGAGAGTACAGAAGAAACAATAGAAAACCACCATGAAATATAACTTATAATCCACAGAAACAGACTGACCTAAGATTGAATATGGAGATGAGGTCTTTATCATAAGTTCACTACTGGATTCTATGAAGATTAGCAACACTCTGTATCTGTACTGACTCTATTGGAGAGTCTTCAGATGAAGAAAGAAAGGTATTTTTCATAGCCTTGCTCATGTGGTCTCAGAAAATTTTTCCAGTGTGGTTAATATAAGAGCATTGGAAGCAGAGAAATTAAACAATGCAACTTATAACTTTCCCCTTGAGACAAAAAGTACACATAACAATCTATGGCAGATAAATAACCATGACTGACTGACTCTTCTCAGTTACTGGAGACATGTTACTTCTGGCTGATATTTCAGTTAACATAAAGGACTTAAGATTAAAGAAAGAGGTCAGGTGTGATTGAGAGAACTGGACATGTGAGAAGGAGTTTTTGCTCTCTAGTTCGCTAAGTAGAATAATGTAGTATTAACATTTAATAAATAAATTCTGGGGCGTGGCCACTACCAACCTCACTGGTTTATGTTTTCAAATGAAACACACACACACAGCCTTTATATTTTAATATGCCTTATGCAGCAGAATAGCTGGGCAGCTGCCTAACCTCTGTGATGGTAAAATCTACCTTCCACTGATAATTCTGACTTACTACTTAATTTTATGTTCTGTCTTGGGTGCTGTACACCCAGTTGGGCACCCCTCTTAGCAGTGCTCTACCAGCTCCCTCACATGGCAGCTATGCCTCTCTGTCCTGTACTCTTTTCCAGTATGGCATCTCTCCTTCCCTTCACACTCTCCCAACATCCAGATCTTTTCCTTCTGCTCCCAGTCCCAAACCCAGGAATCCTAAAATCCTACTGCTGTCTCTCCTTCCCAACTATAAGCTGCTGGCATCTTTATTTACCAATCAGAACCAACTGGGGAGCAGGTTCCCAGAAGCTTAGTGCAGATCCTCTCTTGCAAACATTTTCGGAGGGGACACAAATTATCATTAGAATAAAAGCAGCTACACTTCCACCTTTTTGTCTAATTAAAAGGCTCTTTGCTTTCAGATATGCATTGAACATTATAACAATTATGTAAATTAAGGTATGATATACTCTTATAACATCCAGTCTATCATGTTTATCAATGTAGATAAAGTATTTTACCGTCTATCTTGACTTAAAGAGTTTACAATTCTGTGCCTCAAATATGTTTGATTTTAAAGTGTATTACCAACTGAAAACCATTACTTCAAATAGGGAACATCTTTAATGTTAGACAACTTAAGTTCAGTTATGAGACTATAGCTAGTCTTCATCCCTGTCAGAGATTTGAGAAAGAATTAAATATTACCTGACTATATAGGAAGCACAAAATTTAGCTTCCAAAACTTATACAATTTGTAGAGAAAACTGATTGCCTTGGCAGTACAAAATATTTCTTATAATGTTGGAGCATCTCTCTTCAGCCTTCTGGGCCAGAATGATCTGACAGACCTTAAGTGAAGCAGAAATTGTGAAGGAGTAGTTTACCCTATATTGGCAGAGCTTAGCATTCTGTTAACCTGAATCCGTTTGTCCTTTCTAGACAGTATTTTACCTGCAAATGATATTAAGATATTTCTTACACAGTGGTTAGATTGCCAAAATTAAAGCAACTCCATCTGGTGGTATTGATATTCCATGCCTTTCTTGAAGTGGAGCAGGAGTAATGAAAGGAGCAGACATGTCTTGTAGTCAAAAGATCTTTTAATAATAAAATAGTATTAAATGCCATATTCTGTGGATCCCTGTTGCTTTTTTTTTTACTGGATATTTTATTTACATTTCAGAAGTTATCCACTTTTCCCATCACCCCCTCACCCAGAAAATCCCTATCCCATCCCCCCTCCTCCTGCTTCTATGAGGATGTGCCCCACCCCCCACACACACCCACACACCCACCCACCCACCCACACCCACCTCCTCACCCTCGAATTCCCCCACACTGGTAAATCCAGCCTTCATGGGATCAAGGACCTCCTCTCCCACCTATCCCAGAAAAGGACATCTTCCCCTACATTCACAGCTGGAGCTATGAGTCTCTTCCTAAGTGCTCCCAGGCTGGTGGTTTAAACTCTGGGAGCTCTGGTTGGTTGGTATTGTTGTGCTCCCTATGGGACCACAAACCCTTTCAGCTCCTTCAGTCTTCCCTCTCACTCCTCCATTGGGAACCCCAAGATCAGTTCAATGGTTAGCTGCAACCATCCGCCTCTGTATATGTCAGGCTCTGGCAGACCTCTAAGGAGACAGCTATGTCAGACTCCTGTCATCTGGCATCCACATTAGTGTCTGCATTTGGTGACTGCACATGGGATGGATACCAAGGTGGAACAGTCTCTGGACACCCCTCCTTCAGTTTCTGTCCCACACATTGTCTCCAGATTTGTGCCCATGAGTATTTTGTTATTCCTTCTAAGAAAAACCAAATCATCCACACTTTAGTCTTCCTTCTTCATGAGCTTCATGTGATCTGTGAGTTGTATCTTAAGTATTGTGAGCTTTTGGGCTAATATCCATCAGTGAGTGCATACCATGTGTGTTCTTTTGTGATTGAGTTACCTCACTCAGGATGATATTTTCTAGATCCATCCATTTGCATGCTAATTTCCCGAAGTCATTGTTTTTAATAGCTGAGTAGCATTCCATTGTTTAAATGTACCACATTTTCTGTATCCATTCTTCTGTTGAAGGACATCAGGGTTCCTTCGAGCTTCTGACTATTATGAATAAGGCTGCTATGAACTAGTGGAGCATGTTTCTTTGTTATATGTTGGAGCTTCTTCTGGGTATATGCCCAGAGGTAGCGTAGCTGGGTCCTCAGGTAATGCTATATCGTATTTTCTGAAAATCAGACTGTTTTCCAGAGTGGTTGTATCAGCTTGGAATCCCACCAACAATGGAGGAGTTGTTCCTCTTTCTCCACATCCTTGCCAGCATCTGCTGTCACCTGAGTTTTTGATCTTAGCCATTCTGACTGGTGTGAGGAGGAATCTCAGGGTTGTTTTGATCTGCATTTCCCTGATGACTAAAGATGTTGAACATTTTTTTAGATACTTTTCAGCCATTCGAGTTTCCTCACTTGAGAATTCTTTGTTTAGCTCTATTTCCCATTTTTAAATAGGGTTATTTGATTGTCTAGAGTCGAATTTGTGGAGTTCTTTGTATATATTGAATATTAGCCCTCTGTTGGATGTAGGACTGGTAAAGATCTTTTCCAAATCTGTTGGTTGCCATTTTGTCCTATTGAAAGTGTCATTTACTTTATAGAAGCTTTGCAATTTTATGAGTTCCCATTTGTCTTGATCTTAGAGCATAAGCCATTGGTGTTCTGTTCAGAACTTTTCCCTGTGCCCAAGTATTTGAGGCTCTCCCCACCTTTTCTTCTATTAGTTTCAGTGTATCTGATTTTATGTTAAGGTTTTTATCTACTTGGACTTGAGCTTTGTACAAGGAGATAAGTACAGATCGATTTGAATTCTTCTACATGCTGACCTCCAGTTGATCCAGCACCATTTGTTGAAAATACTGGTTTTTTTCCATTGGACAGTTTTAGCTCCTATGTCAATTTTCCACTGTACAGTCTTAGCTCCTATGTCAAAGATCAAGTGACCATAGGTGTGTGGGTTCATTTCTGAGTCTTCAGTTCTATTCCATTGATCTTCCTGCCTGTCTCTGTACCAATTCCATGCAGCTTTTTATCACTATTGCTCTGTAGTACAGATTTAGATCAGGGATGGTGATTTCCCCAGAAGTTATTTTATTGTTGAGGATAGTTTTTGCTATCCTGGTTTATTTGTTATTCCAAATGAATTTGCAAATTGATCTTTCTATCTCTGAAGAATTGAGTTGGAAATTTGATGGGGATTGCATTGTATCTGTGGATTGCTTTTGGCAAGAGGGCCATTTTTACTATATTAATCCTGCCAATCCATGAGCATGGGAGATCTTTCCATCTTCTGAGATCTTCTTCGATTACTTTCTTCAGAGACTTGAAGTTCTTGTCATAGAAATCTTTCAGTTGCTTGGTTAGATTCACACCAAATTATTTTATATTATTTGTGACTATTGTGAAGAGTGTCATTTCTCTAATTTCTTTCTCAGCCTGTTTATTATTCAATTAGAAGAAGGTTACTAATTTGTTTGAGTTGATTTTATATCCAGCCACTTTGCTGAAGTTGTTTATCAGGTTTAGGAGTTCTCTGATGGAAGTTTTGGGGTCACTAAAGTATACTATCATATCATCTGCAAATAGTGATAATATTTTGACTTCTTCCTTTCCTATTTGTATCCCTTTAACTTCCTTTGGTTGTCTAATTGCTCTGGTTAGAACTTCCAGTACTATATTGAATAGATAGGGAGAGAATCAGGAGCCTTGTCTAGTCCATGATTTTAGTGGGATTGCTCCAAGTTTTTCTCCATTTAGTGTGATGTTAGCTACTGGCTTGCTGTATATTGCATGTACTGTGTTTAGGTATGGGCCTTGAATTCCTGATCTTTCCAAGACTTTTACCATGAAGGGATGTTGAATTTTGTCAAATGCTTTCTCAGCATCTAGTGAGATGATCATGTGGTTTTTTTCTTTGAGTTTGTTTATATAGTGGATTATATTGATGGATTTCTGAATATTGAACCATCCCTTCATTCCTGGGATAAAGCCTACTTGATCATGATGGATTACTGTTTTAATGTGTTCTTGGATTCAGTTTGCAAGAATTTTATTGAGTATATTTGCATCGATAATTAATAAGGGAGATTGGTCTGAAATTTTCTTTCTTTGTTGGGCCTTTGTGTGGTTTAGGTATGAGCATAACTGTGGCTTCATAGAATGAATTGGGTAGTGTTCCTTCTGTTTCTATTTTGTGGAATAGTTTGAAGAGAATTGGTATTAGGTCTTCCTTGAAGGTCTGATAGAATTCTGCACTAGAACCATCTGGTCCTGGCTTTTTTTTTTCTGGTGGAGAAACTTTTAATAACTGCTACTATTTCTTTAGGGGTTATGGGACTGTTTTGATGGTTTATATGCTCCTGATTTAACTTTGATACCAGGTATCAGTCTAAAAAATTGTCCATTTCCTCCAGATTTTCCATTTTTGTGGAGTATAGGCTTTTGTAGTATTATCTGATGATTTTTTAAAATTTCTTCAGTTTCCCTTGTTATGTCTCCCTTCCAGTTCAGATTTTATTAATTTGGATACTGTCTCTGTACCCACTGGTTAGTCTGGCTAAGGGTTTATTTATCTTGTTGAGTTTGTCAAAGAACTATCTCCTGATTTTGTTGAAACTTTTTATAGTTCCTTTTGTTTCTACTTGGTTGATTTCAGCCCTCAGTTTGATTATTTCCTGCTGTCTACTCCTCTTCGGTGTATTTGATTCTTTTTGTTCTAGAGCTTTCAGGTGTGCTGTCAAGTTGCTAGTGTATGCTTTCTCCAGTTTCTGTTTGTAGGCACTTAGAGCTATGAGTTTTCCTCTTAGCACTGTTTTCATTGTGTCTCTTAAGTTTTGGTATGATGAACCTTCATTTTCATTAAATTCTAAAAAGTCTTTAATTTCTTTCTTTATTTCTTCCTTGACCAAGTCATCATTGTGTAGATTGTTGTTCAGTTTCCATGTGTATGTGGGCTTTCCATTGTTTTTCTTATTATTGAAGATCAGCCTTAGTCTGTGTTGATTTGATAGGATGCAAGCTATTATTTCAATCTTTTTGTATCTGTTGAGGCCTGTTTTGTGACCAATTATATGGTCTATTTTGGAGAAGGTACCATGAGATGATGAGCAAAAGGTATATTCTTTTGTTTTCAGATGAAATGTTCTGTTGTTACCTGCTAAATCCATTTTGTTCATAACTTCTAATAATTTCAGTGTCTTTGTTTAGTTTCTGTTTCCATAATCTGCCCATTGCTGGGAGTGGGATGTTGAAATCCCCCACTATTATTGTGTGAGGTGCAGTGTGTGCTTTGAGCTTTAGTAATGTTTATGAATGTGAGTTCTCTTGCATTTGGAGCATAGATTTTCAGAATTAAGAGTTCATCTTAGTAGACTTTTCCTTTGACAAACATGAATTGTCCTTCATTATCTTTTTTGATAACTTTTGATTGAAAGTCAATTTTGTTCGATGGTAGAATTGTTACTGCAGCTTGTATCTTGGGATGATTTTCTTTGAAAAAAAATTTTCCAGCCTGTTATCTGAGGTAGTGTCTGTCTTTGTCACTGAGGTGCATTTCCTCTATGAAGCAAAATTCTGGGTCCTGTCTATGTATCCAATCTGTTAGCCTATGTCTTATTATTGTGGAATTTAGTCCATTGATGTTAAGAGATAATAAGGAAAAATAATTGTTACTTTCTGTTATTTTTTTTATTAGAGGTAGAATTATGTTTGTGTAGCTATCTTCTTTTGGACTTGTTATATTACTTTCTTGATTTTTTTGTAGGTTGTAGTTTCTCTTCTGTGTTGGAATTTTCCATCTATTATCCTTTGTAGGGTTGGATTTGTGAAAAGATATTGTATAAATTTGGTTTTGTCATGAAATATCTTGGTTTCTACATCTATAGTGATTGAGAATTTTGTTGGATATAGTAGTCTGGGCTGGCATTTGTATTCTCTTAGAGTCTGTATGATATCACTCCAGGATCGTCTGGCTTTTATAGTCTCTTGTAAGAAGTCTGGTATAATTCTGATATGTTTGCCTTTATATGCTACTTGATCTTTTTCCCTTACTGCTTTTAACATTCTTTCTTTGTTTTGTACATTTGATGTTTTGAGTATTATATGATGGGAGGAATTTCTTTTCTGGTCTAGTCTATTTGGAGTTCTGTAGGCTTCTTGTCTGTTTATTGGCATCTCTTTCTTTAGGTTAGGAAAGGTTTCTTCTATAATTTTGTTGAAGATATTTACTGGCCCTTTAAGCTGGGAATCTTCACTCTCATCTATACCTATTATCCTTAGGTTTGGTCTTTTCTATGTGTCCTGGATTTCCTGGAGGTTTTGGGTTAGGAGCTTTTTGCCTTTTGCATTTTCTTTGACAGTTATGTCAATGTTTTCCATGGTATCTTCTGCACGTGAGATTCTCTCTTCTATCTCTTGTATTCTGTTGGTGATACTTACATCTATGACTCCTAATCTCTTTCCTAGGGTTTCTATATCCATGGTAGTATCCCTTTGAGATTCCTTTATTGTTTCCACTTCCATTTTATGTCTTGGATGGTTTTGTTTAATTCCTTCACCTGTTTGGTTGTGTTTTCTTGCAATTCTTTAAAGGATTTTGTGTTTCTTCCCTAAGGGCTTCTACCTATTTACCTGTGTTCTCCTGTATTTCTCTAAGGGAGTTATTTATGTCCTTCTTAAAGTTCTATATCATCATCATGAGAAGTGATTTTCCTGTTTTTCTGGTGTTATGGGTGTGTCGAGGACTTGCTATTGTGGGAGGACTGGATTCTGATGATGCCAGGTAACCTTGGTTCCTGTTGCTTATGTTCTTGTGCTTGCTTTTCACCATCCGGTATCTCTAGTGCTACCTGTCCTGTCTCTGACTGGAGCCTGTCTTTCCAGTTATGTTGCTTGTGTAAGAATTCCTCAGAGTCCAGCTGTCTCCATGATCCTGTGATCCTGAGATCCTGAGTGGAAGAGTTCCTACGAGTTAGGCTTCCTCTGGGATCCTGAAATCCTGCTTCTCTGAGTGAAGTGGTTCCTCCACTGCTCTGAGTGCAGTGGTTTCTCTAGGATGGGTGAGGATATGATGTCTTCATGGGAGCAGACCAGCTAGGTGTCTGCCCCAGTCAGAAGGACCAAGGGACTCCTGATGATTTTGAAGACCATCTATCTATATATAGTATAACTGAGTTGTTAAAAATTGATTACTCTTAGCTATTTACTATTTAAATAATCTTGAAAATACTTTATTGTAATTAAATTAGAATCTAATAGTGTTATGGATTTACTATCTGACCTGTAACTTGCATCACTTAATCATCCTAAACAATTTGTAATTGTAGCTATTAGAAGAACTGGGTCTAAGCCTTGTATTCTTAAATGAGTTGCATAAGCAGTATGCTTACCTAGGAGTAAGCAAATTAATTTAAAATTTTGTATCAATATACAAAGGTTTATGCCAATGAAAACCTTAAACTTGTATCAATATATAGATTCTTTATCAATATGTAAAAATATAACTTCAAATCTGTGTTAAAATGTAAAGACTTCTGTAATGCATGATCATAGCTATTAAATGTTTTGTTTAAGAGTATGGCTGAAGCTCTGATTTGCTAACTATGAAATTCTTGCTTCTGAAATTATATTCTGAGAATATATTTATTAATGTATCATTTTTCTAATCAATGTTATTCTATCTTCCTATAATAGGATTTCAGTAAAGAATCACTTCATCATTTTTTCCTGATTCCATTTTTCCTAATCATGCCAGGGTAAATGTGGTTTAATGAGCCCATAGACTTAATATACTAGCCTACAAAGCTAGATTTCAATAATTTAATATAATATGTGAACATTCTAGATGTTATTCTTTCCATATTGAATGAAGTTGAAGATTTGTTATATACCACCATCACTGAGGGACTCAACCCCTGATATGCTTTTCATATGAAAAGTTGCAGCTTATTATGAAGAAAAAAATTGGTCAGTGCTTATACTGTTGAAAATTTACATATATCACATTTGTTCCTTTTCAGGTAAATTTCAGAGAGTTCTCTCATTCTATTTTGATGGAATACATAATAAGCTGAGCTAAAGAAACCTTGCAAAACATGTGATGAGAACCGACATGGAAGATAATATGGATACTATTACCTGGGAGAAAGAAGTTCAAAACACAGGGTTGTTGTTGTTATTGCTGTTTTTCTTTTCTCTTCTTCTTCTTCTTCTTCTTCTTCTTCTTCTTCTTCTTCTTCTTCTTCCTCTTCCTCTCTCTCTCTCTCTCTCTCACACACACACACACACACACACACACACACACACATATGATATACACATGGATTGTTTGAGCTAATTATACAAATTATGACACAAATTAAGTAATAAAGTATAGTAACAAAATCTTGCAAGTAGAGATGAGAAAATATAATAGTGAACATCATGAAGCTGTTACTAGTTTTATAACATTGTCTTACTCTTAACTTTTAGTGTTCACAAGATTGTGAGAATTTAACATCTAATAATCACAAAGTATTATCTATGCTTTCTCTGATACGACCATGGTTTTAATTAATACCCTTGTCAAATGAAGATCTTTGATGACTTGTTATGACAAATTTCAAGGAAATAAGTGTCTGTATTCAAATATGTGTATTTCGTCCCATAAAACTGAATTGAATGAAATCACAAAGAACAGAAAGGAACTGTTAATTGTACATTTACATAGTAGTTGTACAGTAAACTTACCCTGCTATGTCTAGTGAAAATATATATTGCAAATTATCAGTGTCGTTCATCACACAGAAGCCTTAATTCCAAAAGTTCTATGATTGATTAGTCAGTCACTATTCTTATGCTCTCAGGGGCTTTTAGCTGAAAATAGTTGAGGTTATTACTGATGAAGATGATTAAGAAGTTTTGTTATTTATGTCTCTGAGTGTATAGATTATGGGGTGTATACATGCCACAAGGTGCACATATGAAAGCCACAGAACAATTTTGTCGAATCATTTCTCTAATCCACCTTTCATCTGGATTCTACAGGTTAAACTCAGGTGCCAGACTTGCCTCTACCCATCGAGCCATCTCACTGGCCCCACACAGCATGATTTTAAAGTCCCCATTGTTGAGTAAAAGTTTCAATTTATGAAGGAAAATAAACTAAAATATGATTGTAAAGATAGAGTATTTAGTAATCCATCCTCATATACCTAATTTCTTATAATACTACTCTATCTCTCTTTTGTTAAATGCCCTTTCTTTTACCTAAGAAAGAAAGGAGAAATAGGAAAGTAAAGATGGAAGTCACCAAGTTTTAGCGCTCTATTTATTTTCCTCCCTATCCAAAAGTATGACCATTTCCAAATTACTCCTAAAATGAAAGATATCTATAATTTATAAAAAACTATAACCAGATACCCAAAACCAAGGAATCAGGATGAAAAGTTCCCACAACTTCTTGATGAATTAGGGTGACAAAGTATTTTTTAAAGGAGTGGGAGAAAAATTGGTTAGACGTAAGAAACATAGTGATAACATTTGTTATCTAGTCTCTGTATGCTTCGAGAGTTCAGACCTTAACTGAAATCCTGACTGGATCCATCTGAAAGGCTGGATAAACCAAGGTTATCAGGAATCAGTCACTGTTCCTGAAGCAGTTCTGGGAGCAAGTCTCTGGAGACAGCATCAAGTGAGGCAGGAAACTGGAACAGCAGGTCATTTCAGCATCTCTGAGGATAAATCTTGTCAGAGCTGCATCTTGGTGTTTTGTTTTGCAATATATGAATCTTACAATCTAATTTTTAGTTCTATAAAGATATTTGGATGGATTATGCAATATGCACAGATCAGTTAAGGATGAAATTTTGTTCCTTGTTTGAGCAAGTGGTAGACAACTGTCTTTTCTGAGTTAGTTTGATCAACAACAACCATTTATAATAAATATTCATTCATTCGATGTGAATTCTAAAGATTCTATATGATGAATTTTAAGCATTCTCTAACCAATAAGATTTATTGTTTAGTTTTGGCTGAAGGTTGGCTAGAGACAATTTTATGTCTAAGCCAGTTTCAGGGCCATTTCCCTGTGCAGGGATTGGCAATTCATGTTACCTGTCTTGTTTGGTCTTCTTAAATTTTTCTATTCTGTCTGTAGACAAGATCTTCAGTTGATCTTCCCCTATTGTATATGATCCATATTACATTGGAAGGGTCCAAAGACATTTGTCATTTCCCAATGTTCACAATCTGTTAACATAAATGCAGAGTCTTTCTACCAAAATAGCATGTCCTTGTTCCAGCAACCTGAAATTAATTGGTTCAATTTACTAGCCTCCCTTTTCTTAGGGCCTGCTCTATTCAGACCTCTCTCCTGGAGGGCTAGTAACGTCATTAATACCATCAAACTTATATCCACCTTCATTTTGATAATTAAAACAACACAAAGCAATTAAAACAATTTTAAACATTATTATCTGTTGAGATAAGGTTTCTCTCTATTTCCATGTTTATGTTTTCTATATTTGACATCAAAGGCCTGGATTTCTTTATTCTTCCATGTATACTTAAAAACACTTAAACTATTATCACTATTTCTGTTTTCTATCTTAAAACAATGCAATTTCCTTTTATTTCTACCTTCTAAAGATATAAGTATCTGTAGATATATAATTATATTTCCTTTCTCTTTATATAACTTGAATTAACATCCTTTCCTATGTATATAACTTCAATTAAATTTCCTTCTGTACTTCTGTATGAGGCTATCCTCATGCTTATCCTTCTGTCCTTAAAACAATGTAATTTTTCTTTTGTCATCTCTTTTAAGGAGATTGGTATCTGTGGATACCAATCTTTCTCTTTATATAACTTAGTTTAACATCCTTTCCTATGTATATACCTTCCATTAAATTCCCTTCTATTTTTCTGTATGAGCCTAGTCTCAGGCTGAGTTATGGATGAATGCTATGCTAAGCAATATCAGAATTCCCAGGCCCTCAAAGAATTCAGTTGCTTGTGAAACACTGGCTTCTTAAACTTCCATCAATCTTTCTATTTCTGTCATATTCAAGCCTGCTTTCTGTGGCCTACCTTCTGCCAGAAGTAACTGTCAGCATTCGTGGCTTAAGCTCTCAGATAAGAAACTAATTCTCCTTGCCTCCTAATTTTAAAGGGAAGGAATGTGGTTTCCATTCAAGAATCTCCAATTGATTTTTAAAACTGTTCTTGCCCGATGGTTGGAACACCATCTGTAGTATTAATATTTAACAAATAAATCCTGGTGCATGGTCACTAGCTGCCTCAATGGTTTATGTTCCTGAATGAAAGACACATACACAGCCTTTATATTTTAATATGTGTTATGCAGCACAATAGCTGGGCAGCTGCCTAGCCTCCGTATTGCGAAATCTACATCCCACAGATAATTACAAGCTACTACTTACTAAATTCTATATCCTACCTCAGCTGCTCTAGAGCCAGTTGGGCTCTGGTGGATGTTGGCCACTTTTTTTTTTTTAAACATTTCTTCTTACTTCACTACACTGAATGTAGGTGGATATCCAAATACTCAAGTATATGATACAAGTAGTTCTTAGTCATTGTAATTCAAAGAGGCTCACAAGCTACCACATCACTTCAGTTGGAGTAGCCTATCAATAATTGTAATTTTTTTTTATATTTAGAGATGTGGTGGGGTATGTCACCCGGATTCATCTTTATGGGAATGTGCATGGCCTCTCAGTAAGTACAGATCCCAATAGGTAGAGATTTAAACAGCTTCAAAGGATGTTAATCTTTAATTTGAGAGTTTACTTTAAATAATGTCATATTTACTTCATTGATGATTATCTACTTGAGCACTAAAACCACAAATAAGGTACATGTTAGTATTTTTCTTCTGACAACATTTCATTGCACTCACACCTTAGTCAGCTTCAGGGTTCACACCCATACGATGATGTTTTGGTCTTAAACTGTGATTCCATGAGGGTTATCAACAGAATCCAGCTACCAGTTAACAACCAACCTACACCCAAACTCATTTCCTTCTTTCCTTCCTT
>NW_021604989.1:286751-294743 GCF_004785775.1 Grammomys surdaster
CCTTCCTGCCTTCCTTCATTCCTTTCCTTTAGTTCTGACATGTTCTTTTTCAATTAATGACACAAAAATCATAACCATATATTTCATAAGAATTTTCCAAGTGAAGCACAACTTGGAACACAGTAATTAAAGTAAAAACAGTGCCATAAAATTCTCAAAATTCCCTTTAACTAACTAACTAACTAACTAACTAACTACCTAACTAAGATCTCTGCTTCATTAGTTGAAGGGAATGGACCTATTGTTAAACATTTCAATGGTTAGAATACATTTTCATTGTGCAAGGTTTTATTAGATGGAATCCTACATCATATCTGTTGTGCATTTGGATATTTTTATCATTCATATGATTGTATGAATGCATTATTTTCTTCCTCAGCACTAGTATTTTAAATCTGTTTTTTTAAAGATCTAAAATTGTTTATAGTCAGGAAAATACTTTTGAGTAATACCCAAGAATGCCAGATAGAGGGAAAAACCCACCATGGAATATATTTTGTGTCACTCATAGCTGTTTACTACAAAAAAATCATTTCAAGAAATGATTTTTAATTTTCTTAATTCTTAATTAAGATTCTTGATTTTTAAAATTTCATTTTGTTGGGTTTTTTTTACTGCTTGTTATAGAAAAGTTACAAAAGAACTTTTTAGAGAAATGGCATCTAATGTTGTGATGGTTTGCATAATATGTGTGATCCAGAAGCTAAGAGATCATTGTTTTACATGGTGGTGTTTGAGATGCCCTGTCAATCTTAGAACACTGTACTCATAGATATCTTTTGACTTTGAGTGTGTTGACTTAGCTGCTTTCAGAATTCAGCTTTCAGAACTCAGAATTATGTTTTCCTTCTTCCGAGAATGACTCTTCTCATTCTTTTGCCTTTTTGTAAACTTTATTTTCCTCAGTCTTCAGATATCAAGCAAAATTTCCAAAAAATTTCTTGCAATTTCAGGGAGATTTCAGCATCATACCACTCTTAATTTATGTGGTTAACTCGAGTTGGAGTAGAGGCAGCCTCCTTCATCACTCTTGGTTATATTCCTCTATTTCTCTATAGTAAGTGGCTCCAGAGAACTCTAAAATGTGCTTCATCCTTCTTCTTTCCCTGTAACTCATATTATTATTATTATTATTATTATTATTATTATATTTGCAAAAGATGCACTATATTCTCATTGGTTCTTCCAGATATTTCTTTACTCAGTCTCAGTTGCCAGCTTTTCTTGTCTCCCTGAGCAGTTTTTTCATCTTTTTGCTCAAGATCTTTGTAGAACTTCTAGGTCTGAGTTTCAATTTTTAGATCTTTCTCTCGTCAGTTGCTTAGCAACATGCTGATGATGCTAATCCAAATAGTTTTGATGAATGGTTTTTGCCAAATGATGCTCAGCCTCCTCTACTTACAGTCTGTGAGACATGATGTGATCCTCCAGCACAGCAAAATCTCCACACATTTAGTTCCTGCTGTGGAACCATCAGTACAATCATTGGCATGGTTGCTGCTTAGGCTCTGGTGCAAGGTCACCTCAGTACATTCTCATACAGCTGGTCAGAAGCAGCAAACTATGTATCCTCAGAAATGAGACCATGGGAAGTTGTTATGTATAATTATATCTTGTGTAAGATAGTCAATTGATTATGGGCTGGCACTGGGCATGTGTAAGTGATCTGCAGATCAAACCATCCATGATTGTTACAAGATGGTGCAAAAAGTAAACTCATCTGTGTAATCGTTTTTAAAATTAGTACTCCTGAGGCACAGATGCATTTCTATTTTCATGTTAGTATGTCAGTTGTTTGTTTAGGCAGCTATGTTTCCACTTTAAAGGAGTAGCTTCCCTTACATTTTCAGAAGATATAATCACAGAGAAAATATCTGTTCCTCTGGCTTTTCTTTTTGTTCTACTTCTACTATGAATATGTTCCCTGAACATTATGTACAGAAATTTTACTGTAGATAGACCATCAGGATCTTGGCTTCACAACAATCACTTGTTTTGTGGAATTTTGTCAGCTGTGATTTTTTTTAATGACGTTCTTTTGTTGTTGTTGTTGGTGGTGGTAGTGGTTGTTTCTTTAGAGATTTGTTTATTTCACGTATGTTAGTACACTTTCACTGTCTTCAGACAGATCAGAAGAGTGCATTGTATCCCATTACAGATGGTTGAAAGTAACATGGAGTTCATGAAGAGTGATGCACTTGCAGAAAAGGAACCTACAGAGCTCACAGTATTTCTGAAACAATAAGAAAAAAGAGATTAAAAAAGCATGAAAAATCTCTCACACTTATGGACTGGTAGGATTAATATAGTAAAAATGACCATTCTACCAAAAACAATCTACAGATTCAATGCAATCCCCTTCAAAGTTCCAACACAATTCTTTACAGACCTTGAAAAAAAAACTTTTCTTAATATAGAAACACAGAAACTCTGGATACACAAAACAATCCTGAACAACAAAAGAACTCCTGGAGGCATCACTAATCTCCATTTCAAGTTGTACTGCAGAGCTATAGTATTCCAGGTAGTGGGATAAAACAGACATGTTGATCAATGGAATCAGAATTAAGACCCAGACATAATTTCACATACATACTGAGACCTGTTTTATATAAAGAATATACAAATGCATTATGGGAAAAAAAGGACAGGTTCTTCAACAAAGTTTACAGCTCAAACCGGATCTATAAAGGTAAAAGAATGGAAATAATTCCATACTTATCACGTGGCAGAAAAATCTTTTCCAGATGGACCAAAACCCTCAGCCTGAAATACTTAGCCTGACAGAAAAAAATTGAGAAACAACAACAATTAAAGAAAGAGAAGTGATGACTTGAAAAAGATGGAGTAGAGTATATAGGAAGGGTTGGAAAGAGAAAAGAGAAAGAGGTAGATGATGTAATTATAGTTCGATTTTAAAAGTAAATTGTTTTAAAGAGTTTATTTCATGATATGGTCTGTATTTTTTCCCAGAATATTTTCATACAATAATTATAAAATTAATTTTATTACATTATGCTAAGTGTTCTAATGATCTCCAATGCTAACTGTAGCATCATGTTTCTCCTTTTATTTCATCTTCATTAGATATTTTTCTGTGATTTGACTGAATTTGTTTCTATGCAGAGTACTCTAACCTATAGCAGGTTACATGTTTCAAAGTTAAGAAATGAACTAAGAACAAAAAAGAACAATGTCAATATTTTAAATGACTGTAATGTTTAATGGTCTATGGTCTCAATAGTTTAAGACCTTATTGCAGAAAATACCATATCCATTAGAACACAGAGACAACCACCTGGAAGTTTCAACCCTACTGGATAATTTTCACAGTCCTAGAAGTAAACATAAATATCTACTCAGGTGTGAGTTTTGAAGTAAATAACACCAACAAGCCTGGTGCAATAGTGCTGTGAATATCATGGCAGTTATCAGTCACTTCATGATTGAATTGAAAGACTATATCTAAAGATGGAACCCGTGACTAGCACCATTATCAGGGTCAAGAACATGGGACTAGAGAGTTACATAGGCCCTGGGAGAAAACTTAATACCATTATTTTACTAAAAATGCATAGTAGTAAACTGTCACATAAACTCTTATATGCTGGATTAAGCTATCCCTCAACCATCACTAGACAAACTTTTATGCAGTATATGGTGACTAAAAAAGAGGCCCACAATCATTCAGAGTTCAACAATAAGAGACTCTAGAGTGACCAATTAAAAATAGGCCATGCAAATTACATCTTTTCTTTGAAAGTCTCAAGGATCACATGGAAACAGAGATAAAAGTATTGTAAGAATCAGAGGTAGTAGATGATTCTAAAGAATCAGGTTTTGTCCATACTAAACAGGGTACTTACACATGTGAACTCACTTCCCATGATAGTACTTACAAAACCTGCACAATTCCATACTTATCACATTGAAGAGGCTACCAATTCCTCCATAGATTGCACTGCACTAGACACATACTACCATCGCTAAGTAGTCTCAGTGTTTTATGTTTTTTGTTTTGTTTTATTTTGGTTTTTTTTTGTTAGTTGGTTTATTTGTTTTTAAGGAACAGATAAAATTTAGAGGGAATAGTGGTTATGGGATATTTAAAAAATGGAATAACACAGAATTGTTCCTGTCTGAAGGAAATGCAGAGACTGAAGAAAAGGCCACCCAGAGGCTGCCCCATCTGCCTAGGGATCTATCCGATCTGCAGACATTAAGGCCAGACAGCATTTCTGATACCAAGAAGCACTTGCTGACAGGAGTCTGGTATGGGTGTCCCCTGAGAGGCTCTGCTAGAGCCTGACCAATTCAGATGTGGATGCTCAAAGACAGCCATCAGACTGAGCACAGGGTCCCCAATGGAGGAGTTAGGGGAAAGACTGAAGGAGCTGAAGGCATTTGCAATCCCATAGGAAGAACAACAATATCAAACAATCACACTCTCCACACATACCTCAAGAGCTCCTAGGGACTAAACCACCAACTAAAGAGTATACATGGAGGGACCCATGGCTCCAGCTGCACATGTAACAGAGGATTGCTTTATCTGGCATCAATGGGAGGGGAGGCCCTTGATCCTGTGGAGACTTACCCCACTGAAGGGGAATGCTAGGATTGTGAGGCAGGAATGGGTAGGTGGATGGGGGAGCTCCCTCATAGAAACTGTGGGGATCAGGGAATGGGATAGGGAGTTTGCAGAGAGGAAACAGGAAAGGGGGATAACATTTGAAATGCAAATAAATAAAATAACCACTAAAAAAATAAAATAATTTTTTAAAAAAAGAATTCAAAGAGAAACAGTGGAAAACAACTTGACTAAAACACTTATTTGTATTTGAAATACTCAAAAGATATTTTAAGCAATAAAGGTTTTAAATTGTTTTTAAAAGACCTAAGTTTATTTGTGTTGGAAGAAGTCAAAAAAGCCTAGGTCCAATGAGAAACAGAGACTTCTCTAATTTTCTCATGGTCTGACTGCAAAGTTTCCAGAACCTTCCCCAGGAGATTTAGTGGGTATTCATGAATGATAAAAACTCAATGCCTGTTCAAAATACCTTGTCTCTTTGGAGATATTCACAAAACAAAACTTAAATATCTTCATTAATTAGTAACTGGGAAAAGCGTCATTAATGAAGTTTTTTTCTTTTTCCCAAAGCCAGCATTATTGCTCCCACTTCAGGAGAAATGAAAATTGCAGTTCTGGAGGGAGGTGAGGTCACAGAGTTACCGACCTCTTCCTCAGGCTTGAGCTGATTCTCCTACAGTGGTTATTTATGATTCTGGACCAACCCAACAAAACCTTCATCCTTCAGAGGCAAGAAGCCAGGTGAGTACTTTGTATTTCAGTCTAAGCAGCAGAGCCAGCAAAGAAGAGAAACTTGCATATGTAGTTGCTCATGTCTGGTAATGGAAACCTGGAGTTGAAACAGATCTATGAAACAGGCAGAGAAAGCACAAGAATAATTGGCAAAGATGTTAGCCAAAATATAGGCACACCTAACTTGTGACACTTCATGTTAGTTATTTCTGTAGTGTAAACTGAGGTTGACTGTGGCTGTCACAAGGTTATGGAATCCATCTGTGAAAGTGTTGAAATACTGTGATAATAAGTAAATATTATAATTCACCTTACTTAGCATGATGTGTAGATTATCTCTGTAGTGTGATTATCATGGTTGAACTTACTAGTTCCACATCTGTAGTAAACATTCAAATGGAAATATAGGAAGCACACAACCCTGGAAGAATTAGGATATGAATCTCTTTCTGTAGTAAAAGGTATTCTTATGTCTTTACATTTATGAGTTAAAGAGGCAGTGACTGAGACTATATTGAGGGATCAGTGGTCCAATGACTGATTTGAAATCTCACTTTTAATGTGAGAGGGTTACACAAAAGTGAAGTTACAGTAAGAGTATCAGGCAATGACAACCAGGAAACAAATGTCTGGAATGATGTCTCCTGGTTTAACCATTCACTAATGTTAAGTGCAAAGGGCTCACATGACTTTTCTCAGTATTTTCTCATTGTTGATAATGAAACACAGAACCTTGAGCGCAGCAGGCCATGACTCTACCCATCCAAACTTGTCTTTATACATCTCTTCTATTTTAGTGTATTATAAATATTATAATAGTTCCATCTATATAAGGAGAAGTAAGTATATTTGAAATATGAAATGAAATATTTTAGGTACAACTTCTCATGCTATTTAAACGTTAGGATTTCGTGTCGCCATGGGATGCATTCTCACTGATAGGATATCACTCATATCACTTGTTTCTGCTATTGGTCATTTATACACATAGTTAATAAAAATTACATCCTCCATTTATTATAAGATTCAGGATGCAAGAGGTGAGAGCACAGGAGAAACAGTAGAAAGCCAACATGAAGTCTAGTCTGTAATCCATAGAAAAGAAAAGATCTAAGATTTAGTTTGGAGATGTGGCTTTTATCATAGCTCAGGACAGGATTCTATGAAATTGGAACATTCTGTATCTGAGCTGCCTATATTGGGGAGTCTTCAGGACAAGAAAAAAAAAGGCTGTTTTTTCATAACTTGGCTCATGGTGTTACTGAAAATGCATCCAATATGATCATTTTGAGAGCTTTGGAAGCACAAAAATTGATGTATGCGACTAACCATCTTTCCTTGAGACAAAGGTCCACAGATTAGGCCATATAACATAAACAAGTCCCTAGTAGACTGGCTTTTATGAGTTACAAGGGATATACTGTCATTTTTGGCTGATATGCCAGTGAATATAAGGGACTGGAAGACCATAGAACATGGTCAGGTACTATTGAGAGATTTGGACACATGAGAGGCAGCTTTTGTTTTCTAGTTCAGACTGGCACAAGACTGTGTTCACTTCTGACTTAAGAAAGGAATCAGCCTGTGTGGTGGTGGCACACACCATTTATTCCAGCACTCCGGAGGCAGAGGCAATCAGATCTCTGAGTTCAAGACTGGCCTGCTTTGCAAAACAAGTTCCAGAACAGCCAGAGTTACACAAACAAACCCTGTCTCTAAAAGAAAAGAAAACAAAAAGAAGGAAGGTAGGAAGGAAAAAAAGGAAGGAGGGAGGAAGGGAAGATGAAATGAAGGAAGATAAAATGAAAGAGAGAGAGAAGGAGGGTGGGAGGGGAGGAAAGAAGGAAGTCAAAGCAGACAGGGACTTCGTTGGTATTGGACTTTACGTGCTATGTTGATCCACACCACAATCGTGTTCTGGTAAGAAAGGTACGTGGGAATGTGCATGGCCTCTCAGTAAGGACAACTCCAGATAGGCAGAGTTTTATAAAACTTTGAGGAATGTTGAGTTTTCATGTGACTCCTGTTTGACAGTGTGTGTCCTAAATGATGGCATATTTACTACGTGGATGACCATCTGATTGCACACTAAAAACATAAATGAAGAACATGTTTGAGTTTTTGTTCTGATAACATTTCAGTGAACTTACATGTCAATCAGCCTCAGAACTCCTAAATACAGGATAATGTTTATTCCCATCATGGTCTCACACTGTAATTCCACAGACACCAGTGCCATCTAACCATCAACCTAACCCCAAACTTTATTTCTTCTTCCTTCTTTCCTCTCTTCCTTTCTTCTTTTTTTCATCCTTGCCTCTCTTCCCTCCTTCCTACCCCCCTCTCTTTGCACATGTATGATTTTAACTAATGCAAGAAAAATTATAACCATGCATTTCAAAAAAATTTCACAAGTGAAGCAGACTTGAAACAGAGTCAAAATAATAGCATAAGATCCTCTTATATTTTTGGTTGTGAGCCTACCCTTTAACAGCTGAGCTATTTCTCCAGCCCAGGGGAAATGGAGAAAGGGGGATAACATCTGAAATGTAAATAAAATATCATATATCTATATCTATAATCTATATCATCTGATCATCTGTCTATATCTATATCATCTATCTATCTATCTATCTATCTATCTATCTATCTATCTATCTATCTATCTA
>NW_021604989.1:294753-322119 GCF_004785775.1 Grammomys surdaster
CTATCTATCTATCTATCTATCTATCTATCTATCTATCTATCTATCTAGGATTCTCAAAGTTTTATTTTACTAATTAACCAAAATCAGATGTCTACTGCATTGTTGAAGGGAACAGACCTCTTGGTAAACATTTCAGAGGTTAGATCACATTTTACTTGTATGGGCCTTTTATACATGGAATCTTGTTATCAATAACTATTGTAGATTTTGATGTTTTTATTACTCCATATGGTTGTGTGACTGTATTGTTGTTGCTCTCAGTACTGGTATTTGGAAATCTTTTTTTTAAAAAAAATGATCTAAAATTGTTTGCAGTTAGGAAAACACTTGTAAATAACTCCCCAGCTTGCCAGATAGAAGAAAAATAACCAATGTGTAATACATTTTGTATCGCTCAGTGATATTTGCAACAGGAAGACCATTTTTGAGACGTATTTTTTTATTAGTACTTCCTACAGAATCCTTTCTGAGAGGATGCTGGCTTTTGAGATATGACAAGTGGCACTATGCTGGTTTGTATAATGGCTGTGATCCATATCGTTAGTCCATCATTGTGGGTGATAGTGTTTGGGACGCCTTATTAATCTTAGAACACTGTGTCCACCACTGTCTTTTGGCTTTGAGTGTATTGTCTTAGATGTTTTTGCTTGCACTCAGGGTCATGTTTTCCTGTATTCAAACACAACTATTCTTGCTTTTTTTGTTTGTTTTCTTCTGATTTTTCCTTTCTTCAATCATCAGATTTCAGAAAAAAGAAAAAGAGAGAGAGAGAGAGAGAGAGAGAGAGAGAGAGAGAGAGAGAGAGAGAGAGAGAAAATTCTTAAAATTTCTGGGCTTTTTTAAGAATTATACCTTTCCAGATCCCTGTGGGTCACCCTTCCTCAATAAGAAACAGCTTCTTTCATCACTCTTTGTTCCATTCCTCTGTTTTCTCCATAGTGATTGTTGCCTGCGAGAACTCTGGAATGTGCTCCTTCCTTTTTCTCTTCCTGTAACCCCCACCCTTTGCATTGCAAAAGATACACTATGTCCTCAGTGGTCTTTTTCTGAATATCTCATCTCAGCCTCAGTTTCCAGCTTCTCTTGATTTCCTGAAAAATGTATCAATCCTTTTCTTCAAGGTCTTTGTAGAACTTCTGGCACTGAGTTTGAACTTGTAGATCTTCCTCCTTAAGTTGCTTAGCCACTCACAGATGATAGTGGTCTAAATGATTCTGCTCAATGTTTGATGACAAATACTGTTCAATCTCTTCTTCCTGAAGGCTATGAACAATGGTGAGGTCCTCCAGCACAATGAAACTCCACCTACTTCCAGTGAACCCATCAATGCTCACTCTGAACATGGCAGTTGCATGGCTTCAGGGGCATGGTGACCTTGGTCTATGCCCATTCTTCTGTTCAGCAGTAACCCCAGCAGTAATGGCAGGAAATATCCCAATGCCCAGGTTGGTGCTTAAAATTCTATTTCTGTGAACATGGATTCATTTATCATGGACTGCATTGAGCTTTTTTGGGTAGTCTGAAGGTCAAAACTCCCAAGATTGTTACTGAATCCTGTCAAAAAGTAAACTTATTTGTGTAGTTATTTTTAACATTGGGATTACTAAGGCACTGTGGTAGTTCCCCCTAATATATATCAGTGTCTCTGTTGGTGTCCTTGATCAGTTTTATTTAGGCATCCATGCTGAGTGTTCCTGGGTGAAGATTCCTAAAATATCTAGGAGATGCAGTCTCACATCAGATATCTGCTTCTCTGGCTCTTAGAATCTTTCTGCCTTGCCTACCTCAATGTCAAATTTTTTGGGATGAGTTTTTTAAATATGGTCTCTGCAGGCCTTGAACACCTGAGCTTAGAGGACCCTATATTTCAGTCTTTCAATAGCTCCATGGAATAAAGGCTTTCTCCCTCACCCAAGACTGCAAATATTTGTCATTATTCATTTGACCAGATAATTATCATTGTCTATATTCTAAAAGAAATCATGCCAAACCACAGAATGGACTTCTGCAATCTGACAATCAGAATCATTTTCATGTCACAGATTACAATTGGAATTCTGGGAAACCTCTCTCTTATCTTCTATTACCTAATCCTTTACTACAGACAAGGCACATTAAAACCCACAGATTTGATTCTCATGCACATAATGGCAGCCAATGTCATAATCATTCTCTCTTCAGGAGTGCCCCACACAATGTCAGCTTTTGGGTTGAAGCAGTTTGTGAATGATTTTGCATGCAAGCTCCTATTGTACATTCAAGGATTTGGCAGGAGTGTGTCCATTGGCACTACCTGCCTTCTGAATGTTTTCCAAGCCATGACAATCAGCCACAGGGAATCCTGTTGGAAGGGTCAAAAAGTCAGAGCTGCCAACTACATTTATTATTCCACTTCCCTCATCTGGGTCCTGTATATGTTGATAAATTCCATTTTATTTGTGTACACATTTATCAAAAGGAATAGCAAAAATGTGACAAGAGAACAAGAGTTTGGATACTGCTCCAGTGTAGGGCAAAATGAAATCAATGAATTTCTCTATGCTGCACTGGTGATATGTCCTGAAGTCCTCTTTTCTGTGCTCATCACTTGGTCCAGCACCTCCATGATCGTCATTCTGTACCGACACAAGCAGAGGGTTCAACACATCTACAGCTCTCATGGTTCCAGCAGAAATTCTCCTGAGTCCAGAGCCACTCAAAACATCCTGGTCCTAGTGTTTTACTTTCTGGTCTTTTATACTTTCTCTTCAATTTTAAGAGGTTGCATTACTTTTTCACATAATCAGTATTTGTGGTTGGTGAAGATCACTCCCCTTGCTTCTCTTTGTTTTCCTGCTTTTGCACCCTTTGTTTTTATAAGACATTACTCCACTGTGTCCAGACTCTGTTTTTGGTTTAGACATGAAATAAAAATCTCTTGCTATTATTTTTAGTGTATAAGCAATATGTTTTCTGTGTATGGCTTTAGTCACCCATCACCCTCAACATGTGAATTTATGTTCATGATGGCTATTCTGTTCTGTGTATTTGATGGTGCCTATGTTAGTGCCAAGTTGTCTTTATCACTATGGCTCTGTAGAACAAATATTGTGATCTTTCAGCTTGGTTATCATTTCTTAAAATTGCCTTTGCTTTTGTGGTGTTTTCTGGCTTCATATTAATTGCTGTAGTTTTCATCTTAACATATATATTATGACACCAGAATTTTGATAGGCATTTCATTAATGCTATAGGATAAATTTTTGGGAAAAAATCCTCTGATTGAAAATAGATATTCTTTCCTCACAAAAAAATCTTGTGATTTCTCTGCTCTCTACTCCTTTCAGTTCCTCCTTACCCCTGCCTCCCATCTGGATATTCCCTTTCTGCCTCTCATTAGAAAACAATCAGGCTTCTAAAGGATTATTTAAAAAAAAATAAGATAAAGCAAAAATTAACATATTGATGTTGAGCCAGATAAACTAACAGAAGTAAATGGGCCCATGAGAATCCATAGAAATTAGAAATCCACTTGTTTTGTCACTCATAAATTCCCATAAAACACTAAACTGCAAGCCATTATACACACACACACACACACACACACACACACACACACACACACACACAGTACCTGATGCAGACCTTTCAGGTCCTATGTATAGTGACTGTCTCTGTGAGTTCATATACACTTTGATATTTGGTTTCCTCCATCCCCTCTATTTCATACTCTTTATACCTCCTTTTCCACATCATTCCATGAGCTCTGAGAGGAAGCATTTAAAGTAGACATCTGATTTAGCACTGAATATTCTAGAGTCTCACACTCTCTGCCTAATGTCTAGATGTGTGTCTCTGTAATTGTTTCTATCTGTTGTTGGAGAAATGCCACTGATAATAGCCCATCAAGGCACTTGTCTATGATTACAGCAGAATGTCTTTAGAAGTCATTTTATTGCTTCTTTATTTTTAAACTAGTATTATTTTGATTTACCTGAGGTCCCTGGGCTATCTTGTCTGATATGCGTTTCATCTTGTGGAATAACTCTTATGTCAAGTCAGATATTGATGGTAACTTCCAAAAGCTTTGTGCCAACATTGCCATAGCATAATTTTGAAGACAGGACAGCACTGTAGATCAAAGAATTTCTGACTGGATTGTTGTTAAATTTTCTCTTTTGGTAGCCATTAGAGTATCCTCCTTTACCAAAGATGCTAAAACATAGGGGTGAAGGCTTTATGTAGATACGAGCTCAACTTCTCCATTTTAAGAGATTTGTAGGTGCTTTTTCCCAGCTATAAGACCTTGTCATAAACTTACAAATATGAAAGTATATTCTTGTCTAGATTGTTTGAGGATTACAATTAGACCACTTTGGTCAATAACTCAATTAGATGCAACTCAATCCCAGTATGGAAAGGTCCATTTGGTGACAAGAAATGGCGAGATTTTATATATATATATATATTCCTACTATGTTAGATTTCTATACTGTCCCTCAGATAGCCTGTAATTTCAACTGTCTCTGACATTGTATTCCTCCATTGTACCCCTCAACATTTTTCTCCTCTTGATTCCCCTGTTCCTGTCCTCCAATTCATTCATAACTATCTATGCAATTTCTCTGTCCTAATAAGATCTATCTGGACTCCCTACTCCCTTACTCTATATTTAACCTCTGTAGTTCTATGGGTTGTATGTAGCTTATTTTCATTGTTTTAAAAGTTAATATTCATATATAAATGAATACATACCATATATTTGTCTTTCTACATCTGGAATATTTCACTTAGGATGATTATTTTTCTAGTTTCATCCATTTGCCTACAAGTTTTATGGTTGTTGTTGTTGTTGTTTTGTACTCTATTGTGTAAATCTACCACTTTCTTTACACATTCTTCTGTTGAGGAATATCTAAATTGTTTCCAAATGCTGGCTATTATGAAGAAAGCAGCAATGAACATGGTGGAGAAAGTATCTCTATAGTAGTATGAAGCAACCTATTGGGATGAAGCCCAAAAGTGGTATAGCTGCATCTTTGGGTAGATGGATTCCCGTCTTCCTGAGGAAATGTCACATTGATTTCCATAGAGTCTGTATAAGTTTGCATTTACACCAGCAACTGATGTGTCCCCTTTAATAGACATCTGCATCAGCATGAGCTGTCTCAGAATACACAGCCAAGCCATCAATGAAGTGTTAAACAGCCACATCATATATTGTGCTATCTGTTTTCACATCTTGTCATGTCTCATTACAGTATTAATCAGCTTGCAAACACCATACTCTTTTAGTAAGGCCTCGTAATTAGAGAATCTAAGAATTAGCACATTTCAAAGAAACTTATCTGCTTATCAGTTTACTCTTTAAATTCTCAAAGGTCTATTATCTGCCAATTTAAAACAAAATGATTCTATACCAAGGTCCTCAAGATCTCAGTCAATTACCTTATAACCTAAAATTCAAATCTCATCACAATCCCAACTACACAGGCCTGAACTTCACCATCTAAATTATGGATAAAGCTGTAGTATAATTCACCCCAGAGCACAGCTCATCTTCACCTGTGGACTTCAAGAAATAAGAAACTAATCATGTATTTTCAAATAAAAAGATGGTGAGCCCATAGCTGTATGTACATTATTTCTAAAGAGGAGAAAATCAAAAGGACTAAAAGAAATGCCCAATCCCTTGTTATATGTTGGAGCATCTTATGGGGCATATACCAAAAAGATGCTCCAACATATAACAAAGACACATGCTCCAGTATGTTTATAGCAGCCTTATTGATAATAGCCAGAAGGTGTAAACAACACAGATGTCCCTCAACAGAAGAATAGATACAGAAAATGTGGCACATTTACACAATGGAGTACTACTCAGTTTAAAACAATTATTTCATGAAATTCTTAGGCAAATGGATGGAACTAGAAAATACCATCCTGAGTGAGACACAAAAGAACAAACATGGTATGTATTCACTGATAAGTAGATAATAGCTCATAAGCTCACAATGCCCATGATACAACCCACAGACCATATGGAGCTTAGGAAGAAGGAAGACCAGGGTGTGGATGCTTCAGTCCTGCATAGAGTGCAAAAAAGAATGACTAAGGGAGGTGGAGTGGGGGGGAACTTGAAGAGAGTGGTGATGGGGAGAAAATGGGGAGAAAAGGGGAAGAAAAGGGGGAGCAGGATCAGGTACTGGAGGGGACAGGAGAGAGGTACATTAGATCAGGAAATCGAATAAAAATATGTAGCAGTGAAGGCAGGAAATGAGGAACTGGAGGCAGCCACTGGAGGGTCCTAGAAGCCAGGGAAGCAAGAGGCCCCATCCTTAATCAAGGGGCCATGCCTAACCACTGGATATGGTCTCTACAGGTTCTCTCTCCCCTTTCTTGGATATTTCAGTGAAAGTCATACTCATTGGGTCCTGGGAGTCTCTAGATTTCCTGGCTTCTGATGTGGGAGGGCATTGTCTACCATGGTCAGTTCCACCCCTGGGCAAGTAGTTCTGTGTTTTATAAGAAAGCAGGCTAAGCAAGCCAGGGAAGCAAGTTTGTAACCAGCCTTCTCCCTTGGCTTCTGCTTCAGTTCCTGCCTTCAGGATCCTGAGTTTCCCCTTTGGCTTCCCATGGTGATGGTCTATAACCTGGATGCCAGATAAATCTATTCCTTCCTCAAGTTGCTTTTGGTTGTGGGATTTATCACAGAAATGGAAAGCAAACTAGGACACCTTTCAAATTTATATGCATTGTTCTTTTAGATACAAGCTGATGATACCTTTATGAGGTTTACCCAGGATTTAGGTCCTTAATGGTATCACACCTTTTTCCAGATATGTCTGAGGGGTTCCTTTCATCTTCTTAAATACTCTGTGGTTATATTAAGGGAAACCTGTGTGACAATCTTTTTAAAGGCTTTGTGTAATAGACTGCTCTGACTTCTTAATCTTGATATTAGTACATGCTGTTTCAGCTACTTCAAAACCTGCTTTCTAACAGCAAGCCTCTTCATTTAGACCACTTTTGTGATTGTGATGGGCTGGCAGTTTCCCAAATCAAGTCTTAAATCTTCTCTTATATTCCTTTTACTAAGGAATTTCTGTTTAAAAATGTTTTGTTAGGAATGCATAGAACAATCCATACATGAATATCTATAACTCCTGCTTTTTTGGTATTTAGCAGATGGGGCAGGAAAAAATGACAACCATGATAAACAGGTAATTGTGGTAAATCTATACTACCAGTGATCATTAAAAAAAGGCTGTCCAGACACATAACACAAATACATATCAGATTATACAGACTAACAACAAACAAAATATACATACAACAATTGGTAATCATATTTACAGAAACCTCTTAATGAATTTATGAATAGCAAAGTCCACGGTTGTCAAGCAATTGAGGGAAGGGCATGAAGAAGGGTATTGAGAAGAATCATGAAGCAGCACATGTTAACTATAGAGCTCTGGAGTGTACTCACTGCTAGAGTAGCTTTACAGTATAATGAACACATATATCGAACTACATGATTATATACAATATAGACAGAGTGTGTTGATTATACTCCATAAAATGTTTATTTAAAATTCCAGATCAGGGGCTAGAGTGATGGCTCAGCAATTAAGAGAACTGATTGCTCTTCCAGAGGTCATGAGTTCAATTCCTAGCAGCCACATGGTGGCTCACAACCATCTGTAGTGATATCCACTGCCCTCTTCTGGTGAGTCTGAAGACAACCACAATGTACTCATATACATTAAATAAAAAATAAATAAATCTTTTTTAGAAATTCTAGATCACCTAATTCTACTGGAAAATCAAGCAAGTGGACATTAATACAACAATTCTATCATATTATTGTAAGTGCCTTAGGAAAGTCACCTTCCCCAGTGCTAAGCAATAAAGGTCATTTCCACTTGTAACTAAGAATTCTAGCTATTTATAAAAGTTACATTCTTGGATCATATCCCTGTCCTCTTGGAGTTATTGCTTATACAGCAAAGACATTTGGCAAAGATCTCCGGAAGCATAGGAATATTGGGGGAGGAGAGTGATGCTGAACTCATGATCTTGGTCCTCAGTGACACAGTACTTTATGATGAAGAATTCTATAAGCCCTCTGATAATACACAGCTATCATGAGTAGAACATTTAGGAATTTCCTAACCATGGGAACTTCCCCCGTGATGTTGAGATTTCTATGTAATTCCAAATATTCACATCCACTGTTCCTGTACTTTTGTTAAGCTGCACTATAGGTTATATAGTTGGTGATCTGTATCTCATTCCTGGCCGTGGAGAATATAGACAAATGCATAGGTCTCCTCAGACATGCAAGGAGATATAATACATGTGCTAGAAATGAGACACACGATCCATTCTTCTGCCAAACACATGGAAAGTTGTCACAATACCAATTTGTGAGCCTTAGACTAACAATGATATCTAGGTAGTTAAGTCAGATTCCAGAAGCCTTTTTCAACAATAGAGGGTAACTCCAGAACTGCATTAAGGACTGTTCCCCAGAAATCCACTGTCACATTTAAAATACAAAATTGTTTTTCTCTGTAGGTTGTCAGATTCTATGTTTGCTTGCAGTATATTCTAACCTCCCCTAAGATTAAAAGTAACTTCAATTATAAGGCATTATTGGAAACTAGAGTAACAGGAGGCAAGTGCTTGTTCTGTCTGGATGACTGATAAGATGGGCAGAGCCCATTACATTACAAACTTCATAAAGAGCTGGGCAGATGACATATGTCTAAACTCTCAGCTACTGAGGAGGCTGAGGAAAGAGAAGTTCAAGGGTAGCTTGGGACATTAATAATACTGTCTCAAATAAATAAATAAAACATATTTCACACAAAATAACATCCATGAAATAAATCATCTCTGCAAGCCAAATACAAAGCATATCTTAGATCCCCCTTGGCTGAAGATTGGCCATGAATACAACTTCACAAGTCAGATGTGACAGATGGAGGAATCCTGTTATCATGTGCTTCACAATTACTGTAGGACACAATTACTGGACTGGACAGAGTAATTAAGTCTTGTCTTCTCAGAGGATGTTGGAGTGACTACAATGGAGTTCAGATGGTTTCAACTGTACCTACTGAGTGACAGACCTTGAGCTGGTCAGAAAGTTCCTAGATACCTGCCATTCATACGGTATCTATCTCCCTGACATGATTATTCACTATATGAAATTCAACATCTGACTGAACACTCTTGTGAGCATCCTAAAATCGTCTTGTGGCATGAATCTTTTGGTGCTGATTCAGGTCGGAGCTTAAGCTGTAGGCTTTCCCACATTTGCTGAACTCATATGGCCTTTCTCCAGAGTGAACTTTCTGGTGCCAAATAAGGTGGGATGTTCGGATTAAATCCTTCCCACATTTGCTGCACATACACAAAAAAAGCCTTTCCCTAGTAGGGACCCTTTGGTGTGCAATAAAATCAGAGCTTCTACTAATAAATTTCCCATATTCAGTGCACACAAACGGCTTTGTCTCCCTGTGAATTCTCTGATGTTTAAACAGTATATATCTGTGCCTGAAGGTTTTTCCACAATCACTGCAATCATAAGGATTTTCTCCAGTGTGAGTACTTTCACACTGAACAAGTATAGAATTGTGTCTGAAGACTTTCCCATAGTTGTTGCATTTATAAGGCCTCAACCCATGTGAACTCGCTGCTGTTCTCTGAGGTTGGAGTGATGGATAAAATATTTACCACATTCAGGACAATTGTAAGGCAAGTTCTCCAGTGTGGATTTTCTTATGCTGAGTGATACTGTCTTTTCGACTAAAGGTCTTTCGACAATCACTACATTCATAAGGCCTTTCACCAGTGTGGATCCTGTGGTGCTAGCTGAGCATGGCTTTGCAACTGAAAGCTTTCCCACATTCTCTGCACTCAGAAGGCTTTTCTCTCCTATGGATCCTCTGGTGCTGTACAAGTGTATCATTGCAGCCGAAACCTTTCCCACACTCCCTGCCTGCACTTCCTAATGCATTTGTCCAACATGAAAGTCCTCCCCATTCTCAGTGCTTCTTGCTATGGATGGCCTTTTTTTTTTTGATGCCCAGTCACATTGTTCTGAAGGTTACTCTGCTCCATCTCACACACAGAGGGCTTTTCTGATGAGTAAGGCTCTACATGAACTTTGAAATTCTTAATTAACAAGGCTTTATGGTTATCTTTTTGTGAAGAACTCTCTACAGCATGATGCTTTAGGTTCTGGCCAAAGTTTTCACTGAACCCAGACCTGTCTCTCACATGCCTGTAAGTTCTAAGTGCAGGGTGTTTTCCTTGGTGTTCTTCCACGTCCAAAAGGTCATTCAAAATGGGGTCACATATGTTACAAGGGTAAGTTGTTTGTGTCAAGAAAGAGCCTGTCCCCAACAGTCTCTGACCTAAACATGTGTGTGTAGGTATAAGGGTATTGATTTACTTAATGGTTAATCTCAAGAAAAAAAAAAAAAAGAAAGAAAGAGCCTGTCTTGGGCATACTAACATGTGCCACTCTTACAGAAATGCTCTGCTGAGAAGGTACATCTTCATCCTTCACTGCACACCAACAACCTGAAGGCAGAAAAAACACTGGTGATATTTTATATTTCAAAGTTGACTTAGTTAGTATTACTATGATGAAACACCATGAGTAAAAGTGAGTTGGGAAGGAAAGGGTTTGTTTAGCTGACTCTTCCACGACACTGTTCATCTCTAAATGAAATTAGGACAGGACACCAACCTGAAGGCAGGAACTGATGAAGAGGTCACAGAGTGGTACTGCTTACTGGCTTGCTCCTTACAGCTTGCTCAGCCTGCTTTCTTATAGAATCCTGTCAGGAGATGGCACCACCCACAGTGGCTGGGCCCCAAGATTTAGAAAATGCCTCACAGCGGCACCTTTTGGAAGCATTATCTCAATTGAAGTTTCCTCCTTTCAGACGACTCTAGCTTGTGTCAAGTTGATATATAACTATCCAGGATATATGTCTAGATTAAGTTAATAGGGTTTTCAAGAAGACAAAGTAGGATCAGGTTTATAGTACTCTGTATAATCCTGGAATCCCGTGATCATAGGATAGGGAAGGCTGAGAGATAAGACACAGAGTGAGGGGTTAGTACAAGGAGAAAAAGTAGATTCCATATTAGTTCTTTAAAAACGACTTTTAGAAAGGCTTTGTCTAGCCTGACTGCATAGGGGTTGATGTCGAAAGTATCCCCCTCTCCAGGAAAAAGACATCAGGATAGGTATGGCCCTTATGCCTCACTGGACAACGACAGGGGGACTGGAGCCATTACAAGGTCCCCTTCAATTACTGGAGGTCAGGCCTCTATCCCCACCTTTGCAAGATTAGAATCACCACAGCCCTTCTATACTTAGAGAAGGGAGGAGATGTCAGGGGCAGCCCTGCTTATACACTGAAGGCCTAAAATCAGCCATAGGCCTAAAATCAGCAATAGGCCTGTCATACATGTATACTAACACCAAGTCTTGGGTCTCAGTGGAAAAACATTGAAACAGATGGAAATAAGCTACTGTAAACAGGCAGCTTTTGTGGAAATTTACCAGCCTGAGTAGTCATAGACCTTGTAAATAGGGAGCCTTGGCAGATAATACCAACTTAGATAAGGACAAGTGAATCATAGGCAGAGTCATAGCGACCTGTCCCCTGAACCTTCACCCAGCCAATACCCAGTTCTGAAAGATATCTGTATTCCCCCCTGAACACCCATGCTCCAGTGTCATCCCCTTCCCCACGTCCTGCCTTTTTGTGTTTATAACCACTGTGTGAATAAGTAAAAATCATGATTTGAAAAATAAATACATAAATTAAAAAAAAGAAAGGCTTTGTCTGACTGCTAGTAACAGAGTTATGTATATGTCCAGGGATATTTAACTTAAAGTTAGTGGTTTATATTCAAGGACTCTTAAATGAGTATGTGTATATCTCATAATCTTAGTTCAGCCTAAGGACTATACTTCATTCCAATATTGGAAAAGACTGCAGAGGAAGCAATAGAAGACAGTTGTATTAGAGTTAGGTAGGAAAACCCTGAGTCAGAAATTAGTACAGAAATAACAAACGTATCCAGACGGCGAGGAAACGATAGAAAGTATGGCCTCATGCTTTTGCATCAAACGGAAGTCATTATATTTGAGGCTTGGCATGCAGAGAATCCTGTGAGGGAATCAGTAGTAGTCTAGATATGGTAATAAAAGACCATGCAACTCTGTTAGTTTTAAAAGAAGAGAAGAGGAGGAGGAGGAGGAGAAAGAGGAGGAGTAGCAGCCCACAAATCTAGGATAATTCTCCCAACTAGGAAACCATAGATATAAATCACAGAATGCATAATACCATAACAGTAGAATATCTGGACATCAAGAAACTCCACTTCATCCAACAAGAACACCTAAATTTATTCATAGGCTAGGTTACATGATCCCCAGCAAAATGGTAAACTACCTTGTTTCTCATCTCAAAAAACAAGATCCATAGTAATTCTTAACCTCAGTTACATTTCTATGTCTCAAGCATCATCTGTGAGGTCTCCAGAGACTCTTTACCCTGGATGCTGGACTAGAATGCAAACATTTCTGCCGGTTGCACTGTGAGACAGCTTAGATTTACCATGTCCAAACCCAATTCTTAATCCTTCTGAAAAATGTTCACCACTCTAAATTATTTTCAGTCTTTCAGATGCTTACTATTGGTATTTCGTCTAAGCTCTGCCCCATAGTTACTTGGCAATAGTCAAGTGTGCCTGACTCACTATAAAAGGGGCTGCTTGGCCCCTCCTCACTCTCTCTCTCTTCTCTTGCTCCCTTAACCTCTTCCCCATCTTTCCCCATTCCCCAGCCCCCTCTCTAACCACATGCCCATGGTCAGCCTCTACTCCTCTATTTTCTCCCTCCCTCTGCCTTTCTGTCTCTACTCACCCAATTTCTCTCCCTATGTCCCTAAATAAACTCTATTCTATACTATACCATCCTGTGACTGGTACCTTAGGGTAAAGAGATGCCTCAGCATGGGCCCCAAAAGGCACCCCCTTTCCCCATACCATACTGTCCCTCCACTAAACATATTCCTTCTTCTTTATCTTTTTATAAAACACAACCCTTACCAAATAGGGTAAGGAGTAGTAGGACAGCTCTTAACACCCTACTTTCACAACCACATTTGATAGAGTAGGAAACTGGTGGTTTCATCTCCAAACTTATCTTCAGACTTTAATGACTATCCAGAATACATTCCAAGCTCCGCTGACCCTGTGCTAGTCTAGTTATTACCAAAGCATTCTGAGTCAGTTGTAATATCTTCCTGGCCTGTGTTAGTATTCTGTCTTAACTCCACTGCCACAGTTACCTGGCAACAGCTGGGCATGCTCCTCCCCACAGTTACCTGGCAACAGCCAGGTAGGCCTGCCCACTATAAAAGGGGCTACTTGCCCCTTCCTCTCTCTCTTGATCTCTTGTCTCTAGCTTCATCTGTCCTCTCGCCCCTCCCCCCTTCCCTTCCCCCTCTATCCACGTGGTGGTCATGGCTGGCGTCTACTCTTCTTTCTCCCCCCCTCCCTCTCCCTCCTTCCTTCCCTCCCACCCTCCCTCCCTCCCTCCCTTTCTCCCTTTCTCCCTCCCTCCCTCTCTTTCTTTCTCTCTCTCTCTCTGCCTCTACTACCTTCCTGACTCCCCTCCCCATGCCCTGAATAAACTCTATTCTATGCTATATAGGTGTATGACTGGTCCCTCAGGAGGAAGAGATGCCTCTGCACGGCCCGTTGAGACATCTTCTTCCCCCATACCTCTCTCCACACACCCACTGAACATACTCTTTATCTCTTTATCTTTTTATAAACACATTAGCCTGAGTCTGCTTTGGCCCTTATTATACCAATCCCACAGAAGATTATTTCCTGAGTGAACACTGGAATACAATTTTAAACCCTTTTAACATGACTTCTTTCCATCATTTAAAATGCTTCTTGGCTCCCCAGTGAGGGTGCTTTTAGGCTTGGTACTTATGAAAAGAATGATTGCTACAGTCTCTGCTGCGTACATGGGGCGAGGGGTAGAGTGACGGGAAAGCAGGCACATTTTTCAACTGTTCTATGCAGTTCCCAAGCCTCTGACCCTGACCTGTTTTGTTTTGCCACCATATTGCCTTACATTCCACCATCTCAATCCTTCCACCCACACAGGTCCTTATCCTAAAAGCCGTCCTACACAGCAGCCACTGGCGGATGTGTTGCTGAGATTGAGTATAACAGGTGAACGTCTGAGAATTTAGGTCCCACAGGTTGCGCTGGGCTCAAGGCCATGGACATCACCTGACAGGCAGCCACACCAAAATAGGGAGAGCGGAGACCGCTGTCACGGACCCTGGAGATAGGACGTCCTGGCACTGCCACTGGCCAATAACCCACCGCAATGGCAAACAACTCTCCTTTTGCTACTTCCTGCAAGGTTCAACTCGAACGGTTCAAGTTCTAATCTTAAACTATACAAGTGGGCAAGATGTAAGCAGATGCCGGATGTCCCGTCTAAACGGAAATACTCCCAGCAGTGCGCACTGGATTCTGGGCAATGTAGTTCCATCAGAGAAAGTAAGAAACTGGGTGCTGACTTTGGGACCAGTAGGAGCCTAAGCAATGATTACATGGCTGAAGGTTTTGGGAAAGTTCCCAGAATTTCGCTGCGAAGAGTGGGATCTCCTTCCTTTGAGAGGGGCCATATCCACAGAATAGGGACTGCAAATGTTGAGACAAATTATATCAGATGTTCCTCTAATGAACACAACACACCAAAAGCAGTAATTGTATTAATTGTCCACTCTTATGTTATTCATTGTTAAATAAGTAAAATATAAAGCTCTAAGTCAATTGTCCAAGCTTCAAAGGTGAGAATTTTCCCAAGTTATAAAGTAGACAAATGGTTTTTAGAGAGATGTTTTGGAGAGATATTTGAACTCCCAGGTGGACTGACATGGGATACCTCCTCAGAGATAAATTCCCAGCAAGGAGGGCCACGAGGAGAAGGTCAATGAAAGAAATGCCAGAATATTGTGAAAGCAGGTGGTCGATGGAGGCACCTGTATGGTATCCAACCAACAAAAGTAATAGTTTTTTATTCATATCGTAACCATTAGCCCTCAAACTGATATACATTTATTTCCATTTAGAAATATAGCATTCTCTATTGGAAAATGAGAATCATTCTAATTGTCCCATATGTGAAAATAAAGGATTAAAATCATCCTTCTGATAGTCTGTGTGCAAAGGTAACATGAGAGTGTGGAGCTTGGAATAGCTGACCTCATTTCACGTACAATTACAGGAGCAGCACTAGAATGGAAATTTCAAACGCTTTGTGGTGTAGGTGGAAATCTGAATTGTTCAAACAACTAAGAGTTAACCATAACCTGCTGTCCTCTCACATGTGTATGTACATTCCTGAAAAAAAAAAAAACCCAATGACAGGTAGAAAGAATTAAGGTATTGGAACAACTTTAGGAGATACTAAAGTCTAAGATGTGTTCAAGCTGAGCACAGGGGTGCTAGAACTTTGACCATTTGAGAGCTTGGTCCTAAAATGTAACTTCCTTGTGTTCTCAAAACCTGAGTGAATGTGTGCCACACACTGAAAAGGGAGGATAGGGAATTCTGTTAGCCTGGGGTACATAGCAAGATTTTGTCGCCCAAAATTAAAATTAAACAATGAAGAGTGATATTACCAAATGGAATAATTCTTAGAAATATTGAGTGTTGGCAAAATGATGAATATACATAGGGCAGCTAGACCATTGTGCTTTCTTTATGCACCCAACAAGTGTTTGTTAAATACCTACTGCATTTCAGAAACTATCATATGTAGATGGAATGAATTTGGAAATGATGGACAAAGATGCATGTCACAAAACAACTTTAAACAAACAAACTGCTTGCAGGCAGGCCCCCTGCTGTGAGAAATTTCAGACTGCTGCAGTCAGAGAGCCAAATGAAAAAGCCTCTGTCTTGGGGCAAATTTTAACTGATTTTAACTGTGAATTTACAATGTATCAATAAAAAAGGAAGACATATGAAAAATGCAATATTGTATGGGATGCTGGGATGCTACAATGTGTTAGCTACAACAGGGGCAAGAAAGGATAAGCTGGGAATGGTGATACACAGCTATAACCCCAAGATGTGGGATGTCTCAACAGGAGAATCAAGGCCAGTCTGGGTTTCATAGTGAGAGTCTGTTTCATAGCTATCTCCTCTGAATCAAATCATTCCACCCTGGAGAATGGAGAGGGACAGAAGCTTCATAAGATTTGAGAAGCTGATAAAATTCACAAAGCTCAGAAAATTACAAGATTCATAAATTCCCTGTGAACGTTTGTATAAATAGTAAACAACTGCTGGTTAGAGGAGACACTCTAGCTATGTGAACTGCTTGCAGGCTGTACCAGGACCTACGGTGATGAAGATTTTGTGAGTCATCACCTGTGATGGGATGAATCTTGGCGATGCAGCTGTCTTTGAGTCAACTGTGCTCCTCTAACCTCTCACCTAGTTCCTAATAACTTCAAGAAACTCATTGGTTCACAACCTATACTTCTGAGCATCTTCCAACTCCCTCTAATACCCTCTTCCTCCTGAAAACCTCTGAGAGTCACTACTCTACATTTAAACACATTATTTAAACTTTCACAGGAGATAGAAATTATCTTTCAGACAAGCTCATTTCAATCAGTAGCCTATACTTCTATCCATGTTGCTGCAAATTTCAAGGTACCATTCTTCTTTATGTCTATATTGTATATGTCTGTATATAATTTTCTTAGTTGGTTCATCAGCTGATAAACATCTGCTCTAATTCTATTTTGAATGTGGATGCATAAATGTAGATATACAGGCATCTCAAGGTCTGCTTAGATTCCAGAGTCCCAAGGGCTGGATCATAAGGCTGATATATATATATATATATATATATATATATATATATATATATATATTCAACTGTAAGTTATTTCTCAAAAAGCAAAAACTCAATACAACAACCAGCCCCACAACCAAGAAAATACGACCTACCCACTAAAACAAAACACAGAAAACTGTCACCAAATAAAAGTACATACACACACACACACATACACACACACACCCCTACCTGTGGAATTCATTGTATGTTGGATACTACTACTGAACATGAGACCTGTCCTGGAGTGGCTGACATAACCAGTGCCACTATACTGGAGAAAATTGAGTTTCCCTCTTCTAGCAGGTTTAAGTGACAGTTCAGTTGTTAATATTTACCCTAGTGGCTAGGTTATTATTAATTCATTCATTTTTTATTGATTCATTCATCCATTCATTCTTTTAAAATAATGAAATAAAATATAATAAAGATTTGAAAACCTTGTAAGTCCTTCCTCCAGTGTGTACTTTTGTATTGAATTAGACCAATTTTTTTTTTCATGGAGATTGTGTGCACTCCTATGATTTTGCACCTATGTGATCACTTCAGAGTCTGCTGAGGTGGGACTTTTATCTAAAGAATCTCCTGCACTTGCTGATTCACAAAGGCTTTCACAAGCATGAACTCTTTGTCATTCTATACTGTCATAGTTTTCCCAGAAATTACACTTGATTGCATGGCTTAGAAGAAAAAAAGAGGAGGGACGGTCATAGTTATACGGGGGTGGGATGGGGGGTGGTGACTGTTGGCATCTTTTGGGGCTATTTTCTTGGGTTCTTATAGCTCTACTTCCCTCCCAACCCTTTTCCACCCTAATCCCTTCCAACCCCACAACACTAGATAACACTAGGTAGGAGCAAAACATTAAGAGCGGAATTTGGTGGAGACCTCTTTCAGCCAACAAATAAAATACTTCCTGCTAATTAGAGTCCTTAGGTTCCTGGGGACTAGTTTAATCTTCCCCTTCATGATTATCTCTAACTTCTGGTCAAACCTCAACAGCAACCAGGACCAGCAGGGGGAGCAGCAGCCTCTTCCTTCTTTCAAGCAAGTCTGGCCCCTCATAAGGCTCTAGCATTCATTCCCTCTCCAGAGGCCCAATAATTATCTGCAGCTGGCAATAAATCATGCCCTTCCTAGATCAAGAGACAATCATAGTTAACGGCTGAGGACAAACTGAACCAGCCCCATATCCCAACCCTGGGATTAAAACAAAAACATATGCACCTGAGTTTTTAAAAGATCCAAAATTCTCACTACAAATGAGTAACACAAATTGTGGGCTGGAAGGATGGTTCAGAAGCTAAGAATGCATACATCACTGAATAAAGGAACTGAATCCGGTTCTCAAGACTCACTTACTCAGTTCATAACTGTCTAACTGTGGGGGATCCAATGCCTCTGATCTTCATGGGCACCCACACTCATGTGCACATTCCCATACACACAGTCAAAATAATAAAAATCTTTTTAAAAAATCAGACCAAAAAATGATATTAGATTTGGCTTAGCAAGAGAATCAAGCATGGTTATTGCGTTTGACAGAGAAACAAAAACAATGTGGTGGTGGGTGGGGGTTATAAGAGTGCCATGGATGGCAGCTGTTGGCACAAGTAAACTTTTGGTGGGTTTGTAAGACACCTGTTATCTAGTATGGTTTAAGCAGCATACGTGACTTTCTTCAGGTTATATACAGGTAAAATCTTAGAAAGTTGGTAGTTATCAATGTCTGACCATTGTGTCTTAAAATATCTCCAGTCACTTTACATGTGCTAGTCATTTTACATATGTATGTCTATCATATTTGTCCATGACATAATATTTGATACCATATATCTGTCATATATGTCTATCGTATTTGATTTGGTTGTGCGATACATATTTATTCAAGTTGTGTCAAGTAGTGTCAACTATGTAACTGCCATGCAGGCTCACTGTTTGTCTCTAGATTGAACTGCTCTAAAACTATTACAGAACACACACTCCTACTCCATTTATGATTTTAAAATACAACACACTTTTGTTTCCAAACAGTGGTATGGTAGTAAACTGCAGTATGGGAATGATGTTTAAGGTATATACTGTTATCTAGACAAAACTCAGACATGCTATAGTCCATTGGAGTGCTACTGTAATAAGCCTCTATATAGATTCCATTGATCCTTTTATTAACATGTCATTATTAACCTTAGCTATGTTAAATGGGTTGAAAAAGTCCTAGAAAATTGGTAAAGCACACTTCTGAAAAAGGTTTTTAACATTTATTTTAGTGTGTGGGTGGTTGATGTGTGTGTATGTGTGTGTGTGTCTGACTTGAAGAAGTCATTTTTTTCTTCTACCATGTAGATCTCAGGGAGTAAACTTAGGTTGTAATTTTGTTGGCAAGTAGCTTTCACCAGAAGCATCCCACTGGCCTTTCTGGGAAGATTTATGACAGTATTTCTAAAAGTCATTGGTATCAGATCAGGAAAATAAAGAGGAAGACTTCCCTCTAAACATTGATGACACTGCTCATTAGGGGGTTAGATGAGCAAAACCCAGAAGGGTGAAACTGCCATACAAACATCCAGTAACCTTGATTCCTCTTAACTAGGTAATTTTTTTTTTTTTAAATCTTCAATGACTTGAGGACACCAGGCTGTAGATCATTCAACATTCATTCACTCATTTGTTTACTTATTGAGACAGGGTCTCACTATGTACTTCTGGCTGTCCCCAAATTATGTAGATCAGGCTAGCTTCAAACTCACAGAGATACATCTGCTGGTGCCGCCTCCTGAGTGCTAGAAATAAAAGGCATGCACCACCACCACTTGGCTTCAACTTTTAGACAGTAGACTCGGACAGCAGTGATTCTCTATGGAGCCCTAGGCATTCACTTGAACTGTGGTGGGCCACTTGCCTTATTGTTCTGAATCTTCCAGCTCCTTGGACTGGGCAACACTGGTTTTTCTGGGCTTCCCAGTCATTATGGGACTATCCATTCTTTGTATAATCTAATTTACCCCTACTCTCCTTATAATTACATATAACTCCCAACTGGTTGTATTTCTTTTGATAACTGTAATACAGTATCTAGTCACAAGGTATACAGTAAGTTAAATGACCTCAGGACAATGAAAAAAAATAAAACAAATCCAAAACAACAAAACCAGAATTTAGGGATATATAAAAATTCAGAAATGAGATATAGCTTGGTTGGATATTTACCTAGCATGCATGAAACCACAGCACTAGAAAGGTAGAGGTAGAAGGATCAGAAGTCTAAAATCATTGTCAGCTATTGAGCTCAAGGCCAAACTAGACTACATGACACTAGAAAACACAAACAATAACTACTTGGTTATATATATATATATATATATATATATATATATATATATATATATATGCAGTTAATTACAAATCATTTGGAAGGATTCATAGGGCCTCCTCATATAATCTTTACTACTTACCCATGTGAAAATAACCATTGAAAAGTTTGAATATATCTTTATACCCATTTTACTTTCAGAAGAATAGATTAAAAAGGGAATCAGGAATCCGGTTTTTAAGCATGTATATTAAAATGGAAGCTGTGCACATGCATATAAAATTTTGGTAGGATAATTACATCTCAAATTATCTCTAAAAAGCAAGGATGATAATCAAAAGTTGTCACTTTCTAATGCTTTACTTACATATTCATATTCTTCAGGTTATTTGTCACAACTGCATCGATATAATGAAAATAAAACAAACATGCTATTGAATATCCCTTCCCGACTCAATATTTCTTAATATCATTTTAACAGTTTGGAGTTGGCCAATAGTGGGAATGCAATTAACAAATATTAAAACCAGTATGTGCTTCTTATGAAAAGGCTAGATTTCCGAGACAGAATATGCTAATAATGCAGACCATGGTTCCATCATTCAGTGCCTCTGACTGTTAACACTATGAAAAGAAGAGAAAAACTGTTAAAATGTTGTTCCAGTGCTTAAAAACATCTCCCCGCACTTAACAAGGACTATCAAAAAAATTGAAGGAATAAATGAAAGTCTTAATACATATTGTTAGTGTACATCTATTTATTAATGATAAGGACAGTAACATGAATTCCCATTTGAAAATAGGCAAAAAAAAAAAAGCCAAGTATTAAAAACATACACTTGGCAAGTAAACACACAAAAATACTCAGTACCATGAAACACCAAAAAAAGCAATTAAGTCTCTACAATGTGTTATTATACAACTATTTAAATGCTCAAAGTAAACACATTAACCACATCAAGTACTAGCAAGAATGTTCATACACTGTCTACATCAGTGGTTCTCAACCTGTGGGACATGACCCCTTTGGGAGTCAAATGACCCTTTCACAGGTGTCACCTAAGACTACAGGAAAAACATGAATATTTACAATTCATACCAGCAGCAAAATCACAGTTGTAAAGTAGCAACAAAAATAATTCTATGGTTGAGGGTCACCACACCATGAGGAACTGTATTAAAGAATTGCAGCATCCGGAATCTTGAGAACCACTGGTCTAGATCAATCGATATCAGGTTGACACATTCTTTAAAACAGAAGCATTCACATATACTTAATTACTGGCTCACGAGGAATTGAAAAATGTAAGCATATTGAGTCATATGCTTACATCCATTATATGTAACAGCTCAAGAAAGGATTCAACCAAGAGCCGACTGAATAAAAGGATCAATAAACTATTGTATAGTTACAAAACCAAACATTGTATAGCACTATAAAGTTATTTAAAAAGCAATAGCAATGAATCTCAAAATAATTATGTATTTCTAAAAGACATTATATCTAAGAAAAAAAAGAACTTTTGTATTCATTCACAAACTGCACTTTGTAAGTCAAATATAAGCTATTGAACATTTATAAGTCTGGAAATACAAGGAAGATGTTAACAGGGTATGAGGTCATAGACAAGCTGATCACCACAAAGATGAACTTTAAGACTTTTTGAAGGATAAATCATAGCAACGACTCCATTTCACTAAAACATCGGTAAACTTTATAAAAAGTGACTCAAAATACAAAGCTCAGAACTCCTACTTTTTGGAAACCAGAAGGCTTGGTAGCCCCCATTTTGATTGAACTGTCCTCATATACAGATAAGGACAACCATTTGTTAATGCAGGAAATAATGGCAGTGAAATGTTGTGAAGACCAGACTGCAAACACAGCAGCTGCATTGCAATTACAACAGCTACATTCTACGACTACAAGATCTCCATCCTACTTTCCTATCTCTAAAACCTGGAGGTAAACAATCAAGCTAGACTCCACAATCCCACAAAACCATATTGTTTTTGCCAATGACCTCAGCTATTGCAAATACACAGATCTCTAGGTCCTGTGAATACAGCCAAAGACAAAGATTGTTGGATGCACTTTTACAAGAGCCACAGTTCATCTGGCTGGCTGAAGACTCTATTATACTTATCCTTTGTATGCCAATGATGGTTCACATCTAGCTCTGATCATTTTATGAATGGTCATCTTATAGGCTGGCACATATGGAATAATTCCTATCGGGGCACATTCTTTGTACAACCTTATGAGCTGCCTCTCTGCATCATGGGCATTTGACTGAGAAAAATGAGCCAATTCATTCCATATCCACAAGTACAGGAGCTTATGGCAATAACAGACATCTTCTTGAGATGATCACAGAAAGTTTCCAACTACATATTCATGTATATGAATACATATTCAGTTATTCATAAACTATAATAATGACGTTCCTGTAGCTCCTGATGTTGGCCTGGGAAGCCATACAAATTTCCTTTCTTCATTTTGCTGTCCCTGCAGAGGTAAGCCAAGTTGAGACCATCTATAAAAGCTGTCCATCCTTTCCTAGAATGATCAGTCTGCTTTCCAGTCTTCCCACTTAGTAAACTGCACTCTAAGAGTAAAGGTAGTTTTAGGAATAAGGCATTTATCAGTGTTCAAACCAGAGCAACGGGGAGAAGGCAGTGACCAACTGGTAATCGGAAGGCTGGAAACATTCACTTAACGGTCATGTGACACAGATTTAAAACTACTTTTTAAAGAAGCATGTAAGCGAGTTGTAAACACCTTCAGCAGACAATAAATCTTCTTGGTGAAAGCTTAGTCATATTTACACTTTAATCAGTTAAAACTGGGGGAGGGGTTCTCCATAAACCCTCCATTTAAGAGTTCTTCCAGGCAATCTGCACAATTTGCCTTTCCTTACCATGATGGTGTAATCATTGTACACTGGTCATGCAGTAGAGAATGATGGCTTCTACCACAAATACTGGTACTGACAGAAATGGCAAGAGTCTTGGCCAGTTCAGGGTGTGCAAACCAGCTTCTGAGCCACTTACGCCTGAACTCCTGAGGAATTTCACTCCCCTGGGTACTGATCCTCTGCAAAGGTTCTATAGTGTCATAGTACTTAAAAAAAAAAAAAATCAAAAAGAGGAGGGCATTCCCTATAAACCTAAGGCTTTTCTCAAGTACGGATTTGAAGAAGCTAAATAATGTTAGGCCTTCGGTTGAAGGCTTATCCACATTTGCTTTTTTCATGAGGTTTCTTAAGCATTATGACATTTTTGGTGATGAATGAGGCTAGAGCACTGGCTAAAAGAAGTCCCACACATGTCACATTCATAAGGCCTTTCTCCAGTGTGAACTACCTGATGCTGAATAAGGCCAGACTTTTGGCTAAAGGACTTTTTGCACAGGTCACATTCATAGGGCCTTGCTCCTGTATGAATTCTCCGGTGTTGAATAAGGATGGAGCTTTGACTGAAAGATTTCCCACACACACTACAGTTGTAAGGCCTTTCTCCAGTGTGAACTCGCTGGTGTTTAATAAGGGTAGCTTTTTGGCTAAAGGATTTCCCACATTCTTTACATTCATAAGGCTTTACTCCAGTGTGAATTCTCCGGTGTTGGTTAAGAATGGCACTTTGACTAAAGGAATTCCCACACTCACTACACTTGTAAGGCCTTTCTCCTGTGTGAACTCTCTTGTGTTTAACAAGTGTAGCTTTTTGACTAAAGGACTTCCCACACTGGCTACACTCATATGGTCTTGCTCCAGTATGAGTTTTCTGGTGATCAACAAGACTGGAGTTCTGTCTAAATAATTTCCCACATTCACTGCACTCATAAGGCCTTTCTCCAGTGTGTATTCTACGGTGATCATTCAGGTGAGAGGTCTGGCTAAAGAATTTCCCACAATCCCTACACTCCCATGGTCTCTCTCCAGTGTGGACTCTCTGATGCTGATCAAGAGAGTATTTGCCACGGAAGGTCTTTCCACATTTGTTGCACTCATGAAGCTTCTTCCCAGTGGAGCCTTTTGGGTAGTGAACAAGTGTTTGCCTCTGACAGTCTTCTGACTTGTGACTTTCAGGACCCTCAGTGCTTTTTCTGGCCTTTTTAGTTTTGGGACAGACCTGAGACGTCAGAAGGCTCAGTATGTCTGGGAGGTCCTTTTCAACATCCCAACTGGGGAAGGATTTTGCTGACAGATAGAACAAGTATGAAGCCTTGTCAGTATTCTTCTTCAAGGGTTCTCCTGTACTATCATGGGTTTGATGCTGATCAACTTTTGAACTTGCCTCTATACTATGTTTCTGCCCAGGTAGACCAGGCAGGCACAAAATGTCTTGCAGAATCGGGACACACTTTTCACAGGGCTGAGTTTTTGGTGTGGTCTCAGACCTCAAAGCCTTTGATGCTCGTGTAGAAACCCTCCGCTCTTCATCTTCTGTTCTATGCCCACAACCTGAAAGAGAATTACTGATGAAATGCATGCTCAGAGGAGGAAGCCCAAGCATACATACACTCCACACAATGTTTCCCCCAAAGACAAAGGGATGAGTAGGAAAGATCTGCATCAAAACATCAGGTCTCTAAAGAGAACAGAATTGGGAGGGCCTCACTGGATAAAGGCCAAAAAGATGAACCATAAGGGGACAATCTACAACTCTTTTACCAATGGCCATAAGCTACTAAAACTCAGTGGTCATATATTCATCATGGATTAGCTTCCAAATCCCTAAAATTTACGACAGTGTGTAGCAGGATGTCATTGGCTGGTTTTAATTGTAAGCTTTACAGAAGACACGTTACATGCAAGTCTCGGAACGCCAATCAAAAATGTATAGCATGTGCTCAGAATTGTGTGTGAGATAATGCTGGGAACCACAAAGGAACCACAGAGGACAGTATAATACAGAAGAATATGAGAGACATGGAGATCAGAAAGGGGTACCCAGGTGACAGAGATCACAGATAAAATTACAAGACAGAACACTACCATGTCTGGGGAAGAGAATATAAAAATGAGGCTTGGCTGGTAGCACTTGCACCTAAATTGGTGGACACAGGATGTTTTGGAAGATGGCCTGGATGTTTTGCCTTCTTCTAGATGCTACTTATCACACCCAGGACTCCTATGAAGCCATGGTGGCTTTTCAAAAGAACCAGATTCCGAGCTTGATGTCATTACATGTGACCTCAAGAAATGCTGTTACTACATGTGACGTCATGACACAGGTCCACAAGAAAGAAAAGATATAAAAAGTGGTTAGCAAGAGGATCTCACAAAAGATGGCTGGAGATCCCAGTAAAGAAAACACTAGTTTTAAAATACCCAAAACCGATGTCTAGCAAGAATGATACATGGTTACAAAACTGCAACCATGCCACATGCAGCCACAAAAAAGCAAGGTGCTCATTGCTAAGCACTTGTCATGCAAAGTGTCATGATTATAGACACAGCTAGTGGCAAGACAAGCAAGATGACACCATTAATTAGGATGACCACAAGATACCCAATTCCCATACACTGGGAAGCAGGTATTAGGGCTACTTAGAGATCTACCTGAGGTAGTAGAAACAGTTCAGTGCTATCACACATAACATATACACCGGAATATGAAGAAATTAACAGATCTCAGGATCTAGTATGGAAAAAATCAGTCTGTCTGTAGGGAAAAAGCAGACAGGGGGACTCAGGATACTAGAACATGTGAGAGTCTTACCCTGGGAGTTTATAAGTGCAAAGTTCTGCAGCATAACACTGAGGTACAGGAGCTTCTGAGTCTCATCAAGAAGTTTCCATTCTTCATGGGAGAAGGAAATGGCCACATCTTGAAATGTCACAGAGCCCTGCCATAATAGGGACAGTTTATTCCGTAGTCAACTTCACTCTCATGTTGCCAAGGATATCAACTTACTTATTCATCTCATCTTCTCCCTCCTCCCCACATTCCTACCTCAAAACAATAGTTGTAATAGGTGTCCTAGCACCAACAGCAAATATCTAAACTGGTATGCAAGGCTGTATTTGCGGCAGACAATTTCTCAGGAGTCATCCTGATGGTCCCTCTCAGATACAATCAGATGAGTTCACCCTTCACCCTTTTATCCTCAGTGTTCCAGGGTCTAGCTCTTAAAGATCATGATCCGTCTGCACACATATTAATTCTACTTAGACTACATTCTCAGTCTTATTTTCAGACCTACCTTCAAACCCCTTCTCCATATCTTAGCTATACTGCTTTCTTCCCTATATATTTAGCACATAGCATTCAGAGAGCAGTAGGCAAATATAAAACAGGATCTAATAATACTCTAAAACCTCCAATGGTCCCGACTGTTTCACATAGTCCAGGATCCTGCTCCAAAGACCATTTGCTCTTTGCTTCAATCTTAGCAACCCAGTACCACCTGCAATCTGCCACATACCTTGTCTTCTACTTCTGCTGATCTCCAACAGTGATAGAACACTGATTTCCTTTGATATCCTCATATGCTGGAAGGAGCACTAACTAGTTTTCTGGCATCTTGTTCCAAGGGCACTCACTAATCCCACCTAAATTAATCTAATTATCTCTCAAAGGCCACACAGATTAGGACTCAACAAGGTAAATTTGAAGAAAGAAAATCATTCAGATCTATACACCGGACACCTTCTACTTAGTATTGCTGCCTCTGTGACTACCTTATTGCCCTAAGTCTTGGAATCTTTGATCATCTTCTTGCTCATGTCCATCTATGGCTACTTCTCTCATAACTGTGTTTCTAATGTCTATCACTTCTACCTAGAAGTCCACGATTCAATGTTCCACCTTTCCTGAGTAGCTAATAGTATTACCATTATGAGAAACAGAACTACCCCTAATTACAATACACACTTACTGTTAGTATTCTGTCTAAACTCCACCTCCACAGTTATCTGGCAACACCCAGGTATGCTCCTCTCCACAGTTACCTGGCAACAACGAGGTAGGCCTGCCCACTGGGCTGCTTGCCTCCTCCCTCTCCCTCTCCCTCTCCCTCTCCCTCTCCCTCTCCCTCTCCCTCTCCCTCTCCCTCTCCCTCTCCCTCTCCCTCTCCCTCTCCCTC
>NW_021604989.1:322519-334255 GCF_004785775.1 Grammomys surdaster
TCTCCCCCCTTCCCTTCCCCCTCTCTCCATGTGGTCATGGTCATGGCTGGCCTCCATTTCTCCCCTCTCTCTCTACTCTTTCTCCGCCATCTTCTCCCATTTCTCTCCCCACCTTTGCCCTCTGTCCTGAATAAACCCCTTCCCCTTTGGAACCCTTTGTTCTGGTGTTGTCTGTTCTAAGCTGTGCTCCGAAGTCTAACACCTACATTTTTAGCTAAATAGTAACCAATACTTTCTTTGGATAAATCTATGTTAAACCTCCTCTCAAATTCAACATCTATAAGGCCACGAACCTCATAATATCTTCCTTCCTTGATTTTGAAAGACCTTAGAAGTAGCCAAAAGCAATTAAATTTTTTTCTAAATGGAAATGAACCGGATGAGCAACTTTACATTACATTTGATGGAGTTTCCATCCTTCCAGATTTTAAACTCCTAAAGCAGCGGTTCTCATCCTGTGGACTGTGACCCATTTGGGGTTAAAGACCCCTGCACTGGGGATGTCTAGGACCACAGGAAAACACAGGTATTTACGCTCCAGTTCATAAAAGTAGCACAAGTATAGTTATGAAGTAGCAATGAAAACAATTTTATGATTGAGGGTCACCACAACATGAGGAACTCTATTAAAGGACGGCAGCGTTAGGAAGGTTGAGAATCACTATCCCAGAGACTGGATAAATAGTATTTTCCCCTTTTTAAAATCTGAGACTCTAAGCAGCTCCAGTTTCAAAACTAATCTAGACTCCTAGCTAGCGCTTCCTCCACCTTCAAGCTGGGCTAGTCACTGGTAACACTCCCCCCTCTCACCCCCAGAGGTCTTATTGCCTCCCTCACAATAACTAGCTTCTCCATGCAACAGAAACATGGAGGTTTATTTGACTAACATTAGATCACCTCCCTCCTCTTCCCTTTCCTTTCCCTAAATGCTGAATGACTCTCATCACTCGAAAGCAGAACACTGAGATTCATTCCAGATTTGAATCCTGCCCTGCCACGTTCAGTTCCCTTTGAAGAAATGAACCACATGAGATTCATCTCCAAACATTTACACATACCAATGCCTGGGTCAACCTTACATACCACATTCTATTGTTTGTTTCCAAAATGAACCACCCCAACCTTCAGTTTGTTAAGGGTCCTTTGACTCAAGACAAACGTCTCAGTGACAGCCTGGGACATATTCTCCTCACCTGCATGAGGGCCATATCCACTTCTGCAGTCATGGCCACCTGTGAGATAAAGACGTCATGAATGACGGTAGGAATCCAAAGCTTTAGTTTTTTCTATACCCTCTTCCAACCTGGAGCAAGGTGACATAGGGATGCCCTCATTACATCTGATCCTAAATCCTCGGTGCTGGTGCTTACTCATGGGCCCTCAGACAATGATTCAACTGGCCTGTGATACATCTCCATCCAACCCCCAGGTTGGAAAACACTAGGATGGACCAAGAACTAGCTGAGATGAGAACAGACACACACGCACGCGCACGCGCGCGCACACACACACACACACGCACACTCATTTTCTCACCATGAGCAGCTTTTTGGAAAACCGAAAACCCACATTCAAGTCTGTGGAACACAAATTCCTATCATGGGGATAATGGTACAACACTTCATCTCATTATTACGGGCCTAAATAGTCCACACTTGAGCGTTGTTCCAAGAAATTATGCACATTATGGTCCTGGCTGTCCCACTCTTGTCTCCTCACTGGAGCTTTGCAAATAGGAAACCCGAATCACGTACTCCTACAGATACAGGGATCTGGGGAGTAGCGACTTAAGTGGACTCCCTAACTCCGACCGCAAGATAAGTGGTGAGGAGCAGAGAGCCAGCCACAGATGTCGCAACACTTACCTAAGCCTGGTGCATGAGCGTGGGCACAGCCATCCAAGTAAGCGAGCGCAGACAACGGAGAAATGGAAACGGGGGACCTGGACAATACTGCCACTGTCAGTGCCCGGAGTGCGATGGATATTATCCCCTAGAACCGCTCCTTTGAGACTGTTCTACCCGTACCTCTGGACAAAGGGGTCTTGCACACGATCTGAAAGGAGGGACCCAAAAACCGCTAAAATGAGCGCCACGGAGCGCAGCCGGAAATCCCGCCCAATCCCTCCATCCAAAACCTGAAGATGGTACAATCCTAAATGTTCATTGGCTCATGTTCCTCTCTCTGCGTATAGTGCATTCTGGGTAACGTAGTTCTTTCAGATATGCGTCTTCGGGTGGTGAAGCTGTGCAACCTCATCACCTGGAACAAAGGCCAAGTGGGATGGATGCTGAGAAATGTCATGTACGCTAGCAAACAACCCTTTTTCATCTGTCTTCTTTTCTGAAGTCCTCGGCCATAGTATTGAGCCACTCCAGTGTTTTCCAACCTGGGGGCAAACAGAATACAAGGATGCTAGTCAGGAGGTCCGAAGAGTCTGTGGTTGTATAAATGAACTCAAGCCCGGAGGAAGCTACGGAACTTCTCCATTTGTACCCAAATGCTGGACAGACATCCCTATGGAGAGCCCATGCCTAGCCTCTTGAACTAGCTCAGGGCACCTGGCCTCCTGGTCCAATGCTGGAAGCCACTTGCAGGGAGCCGAATCTAAATCTGTTGTGACTCCTACATTTCCCTGCTTAGATTCCCCCTCCTTCTGTATTCTAACACCCTATCTTTCATGGCACTTGATTTTCCATTTCTTCAGTGTCGCCCTAAGAGATCACACACAGATCTCACACAGCTCCTTAAACTTCAAATATATCTGTCCAGTACCTAGAGAGTTGACTGAATAGCCTGAATATCAATGAGAAGCAGAAATTGCCTCTCTAGAAAACAAAACAAACAAAACAAAAACAAAATCAGGATCTGTGTGAGGCTGCCTGCAAGTTGTGCAACTCCCTCTTTCCTGAGGGCACAGCCCTTTGGAAACAGTCCCTGGCACTTATGGAGGTAGATAGCAGTAGTCACCAACTGGTCATAAACTAGTGTTAAATGTAACTGTGGCCCACAATTAAAGATGAACAGAGTTTAAGCAAATCTGCAACTCTTAGCATGTGGAAAGTTTTTTGGTTTATTTTGTATTTGTGTATTTGGCATCCCATCAATCTTGGGACCAGATATCTGAAGTTGTAACTCATGCTGATGTACACCATGCAATTACTGCAAAAAAAAATGTTAGAGGCAAGAGAATCATTAGTTCTGGGCTATCATGGCTACATAGCATGAGTCAAACTAAAATATCCACAAATACCAACAGCGAAATCCAATTCAACAGGTTAGAGGGTCTTTTCAAAGATACTCGGTTGTCTAAACTTCCAGGCAGCTAGGCTTTCTGCTTCTTCTAGGCAACTAACTGGTCTAGTCTCAGTCTTCTTTGAAACTTGGTTTATTACTCTTAGGAAAAATGTGCCTTGAAAAAAATCTCCTCTGTTTTTGGGACTTTCTGAAGCTACTTTGCATTGTCTTAACTGGCTGCTTAAGAATGGAATGTTTCAATCTCACAGTTAACAGTTATACAGCAAAGCTGTGCATTCATTACTACATATTTTGGGGAGACCTTAGAAGTAAATGAAGGCAGAGTCACTAGACTTGTGAATTTTTCCAACTGGCAGAAACCACTTGTTTTGCTGTAAAGCCCTTGCACTTCTTGTTTAATCACACACATTTTATTTCCTAATAGGGATCATACCTGGCTCTTACCACGCCTGAGTAACCAACACTGTGTAAATCAATAGACCTGAGGATATATTTCTCCTCATATGGCAGAGGGAAACTTCCCCTTTACAGTGTCAGCCACATCCCAGGTGTGTGTAAGAGCCAAACAGTTTATGCTATCATTAGAAGTGGGGAAAAAAATAAACCCTCTTTATTGATCTCTGGTTTCAACAAAATGAAGCTATGAAAGCCACAAAGCCCTACACAGAGCCTAGGCCTTGGGTAGAAAAACAAACTAGATGAAGGAAGTAATGAAAACTACTTTCAGCTACCCTCTACCTAAAGGAGAAAGTGAGAACCCCACAAAAGCTACCATCTATGCAGACCCATCTATGCAGAGGTGAATTTTGTCTCTTCTCATCGAAAATCGTAACCAGAATTCCTGTGACAACAGGTTGACTCAACTGTCAAACATTTATTAGTCTATAGACTAATAGTTAGTAGTCACCAGGTTGTAAGTACAAGACTGGAAAACTTTACCACAGTGTCAGTGTGAGACCAATGTCTGTAAAGAAGGAAAAGGCATTGTTTTAAAACTCTGGCAGATTGAAGATGGGTTCCTCCTGGTTAATAACCACAACAGATATGTTTCAATTAGTCAAAGAAGAAAACATCCCTGTCTTTTTTTTTTTTTTTTTTTTTTTTGGCTTTGCTCAGGGTTTCCTCTGGAGAATATTCAGATGTTTGCCCCTCCTAAGGATGTTGAGATGACCAAAGTGCAATGAACCAGCTGATAGAGGACGATGGTTTCAGTGACATGAGTATAACTCTGAGAAGTGCCCAAATCAGATCAGCACGTATGGAGCAATTCCTGTAAGTAGCACCCATGCCTGAACTCATTAGAAATACAAAAGCCCTGGATGTTTGAAAACATAAGGCTCAACTTCAGGCAGGTAGTTCCATTATAAAAGTTAATACTAGGAAAACAACAATAACAACAACAAAACAGAATATTCCCTGCAGGGCTACATCTTCTTGAGCCCAGTATAAACTTCCATGAGCTAGATTTTAGAACTTGGACTGAAGCTATTCTGCATGTTATTTTTATGAGGCATCTCCATGGTGTGAGATTTTTTTTGGTGGAAAAAGAGAGTAGACTGTTGATGAAATCATTTGCCACATTTGCCACAGTGATATGGCCTTTTTCCAGTGTGAACTACCTGGTGTTGAAAGAGATGAAACTTTTGGACAAAAGACTTACCACACTGGACACATTTATAAGGCTTTAATCCAGTGTGAAGTTTCTGGTGTTGCATAAGCCCATTGGTTTCTTGAAAAACTTTCCCACATTCTTTGCACTCAAATGGCTTCTCCCTGGTATGAGACCTCTGGTGTCAAATAAGCTTACATTTGTAAATAAATGCTTTCCCACAATCCCCACACACATGAGGCTTTTCTGCAGTGTGAGGTTTCTGATGTTTGTTGGGAGTGATTCTTTGATTAGAGGATTTCCCATTCTCATGACACCCGTAATGCCTTGTTCAAGTGTGAATCGTCCTGTATTCAAGCAGACTAAGGCTCTGTGTGAAGAACTTTCCACATTCATCACTTTCACAATGAACATTCACAACACTTTTCAGCTGTATGAATCCGCTGGTGCCAAACAAGTGCTGATTTGCACCCAAAAGACTTCCCACATTCATCACACTCATAAGGTCTTTCTCCAATGTGGATTCTGACATCGTTATTTAGGTGGGAGGTTTGGCTAAAATATTTTCCATATGCACTGCATTTGTAAGACCTTTCTCTATGGTGGACTTTGTGGGGCTGGGTATGATAGTCTTTAGGCCAGTGGACTTTCCTACATTTGGTAGACTCAGAATGTCTTTTTCCTGCATTGGCTCTTGGGTGGTCATCCTGAACATGTTTATGGCTGATAGCTTCTCTGAGTACACCCTGTTTAGAATATCTTACTTTAGTTTGAAAATGCTCTCCACATTCAGTGATTAGGTTTGGTTGCTTACAAATGGGAACAGTCTTTGGAAGGATACTGTCTAATGCAGCTGGAAAGTTCTCTCCAACTTCTGCAGCATGAAAGGGCTTTAGTGACTCACAGATTCTATAGTTCTTCACCTGTGAGGATGTATCTGAGTCTTTTTTCAAGGTCTTTTCTGAGCTGGGATGATTCCAGTCCTGGGGAAATTTTGAAAATGTATGGATCAAATATGATTTCTGCCTAAGTTGATTGATCAGGTGTGAAATACCTTTCAAGATTGGCACATATATGTCATACAGGTTAGACAGCTGCTCAGCTAGACTTGCTTTTGGAGTCTTGACCAGTGACAAATCCTCTACAGAAATCTGATCAAAAGGTAGCTTTCCATAATCCATTTCTTGCCAGCAATCTGAAAACAGAAAAATTATTATGAAGAAAATGTTTATTATGGTAAAGGAGCATTAATCATCTAAAATATTTTCAAAAAATTATTTACTCATATATTTTAATACTTTTTATTTAACTTTCCTATAAGTTCTCATGTATCTTTTGATAATTTCAAACACTGCATATAGTCATGGATTACAATGAATCCTGCCTCAACAGATATTTACCAGCTTTCCCAGTGTATGCAGTATTAGTGATCAAACACACAACTTCATGCATGCTATCCAAATGTTTAATAACTAAGCTATATCCACAGTCCTATAGATAATGTACTTTTTGTATTTTAAATTTTTTTTCCATGGGGCCAGGAATCACCCCAGGGCAGCAGTCCTCAACCTGTAGGTTGTGTCTACTTTGGTGGTCAAAATCAGATATCTTGCATATCAGATATCTACATTACTATTTTTAACAGTACAAAATTTACAGTTGTCAAGTTGCAACAAAGCAGTTTTATGGTGGTGGGGGGGGCTCTCTACAGCTTGAGAAACTGTTTTAAAGGATCACAGCATTAAGAAGGTTGATAATCACCATCCTGGGGCTTTATATATTTCAAGCCAAGTACCACTGAGTGATATAACAATGGGTTAACTTTTAGGTATCTTCAGAAACTTACCTAAAAGCAAGACATGATGGTATGTGTCTGCTGTCCTACCTATCTTGGAAACTGAGGCAGAATAACCGTTTTAGCTAAGGTGTTCAGACTTAGCCTGAGCAACATATCAAGACTGGTAAGTTGGATTTTCTTTTCTTTTTTTTTTTTTAAACACTGCTATCAGGGGGAGAGGCTACTCTGCCTCTAGGCAAGGCAATTCTTAGAGGATGACAAAGGCATCACTGGAACTATAGGATTTATATACAGTGTAACCAGTCAAGAGCCCATACTCCATGCTATTATTTTCTGTCTCTCGGACACTTCAAGTTGTAATATTTCTTTTACAAATCATTGTGAGATCAGGTAACAGACAAGTGAGGCCAACTGGCCCACAAACCTGCTGTGAGTATTTAAATTGATCAATCCTAAACTGTTTACCATGTTCTGCTTTTCATGGAGCAACTCTAATGGTGGTTGTAACTTAATGTTTTCCCTCCACTGTTGCTTTTGCCTCCCAGTCACTAAATACTTCTCAAAAGACTCACTGTCTTATATCAGTATCACTAAGCTTTTTGTGCTATTATTACTCAGTCACTTCCACAGTTAGAATCCTGCAGGTACATTTGAAAACAAGATTTGAAAAAAAAAACCCAAGGTCTCCCAACTCACATCTCAAAGCATGAGGCCATGGTGTGCTGATGCAGGGAAGAGGGAGCTAGATTCATGGGAAAGGGCTGTCAGAGAATGTTAGGACAGTATCACAAAATGTGGAGACCTCATGACACAAAGAACACAAGGTTGAATTATATCACAAACATGAAATGCAACTTATTCCTCAGTCAACAGCATTCAGAAAGACCTTAAGTCTAGGGACATAGGAGTTCTGTACTGAAGGTTATTGGTACTCAGTGCCAGAAACTTCCAAGTAGACCTAAGAAGGAGATCTCTATTATGTTCAAGGAATATTTAACCATCTATGGACACCTCAACATGTACATTCATGAGTAGTGGAAAATAACACACCACAGGTCATATAGAGCAACAGGAAACAAATCTCCCTCTTTGGGCAACTCATCAAGGTCCACTGTGATTGCACTTCACTGTATAGCATCCAGTGCTATATCTATGCTCCTTGCCAGAAATCTGCAGAGAACCATCTTGAAGAAAACCCTAAGAGAAAGGCAAGCAGAGCAGATGAGCCTCTAGCACTGCTCCAAGTGACTCAGCTTATTAGATGCCCAGGCTGGAAAATAATATAATCAAAGGAGGGTTTTGGCAACACATTGTTGTCTTATGTAAACAAATATTGACCATGCCAATGCCTGTCATTTCTGAATGTTGCAGTCATGAAGAGCTAGTATTTAGAAAGAGAAAAAATTCTCTTCTACAGTCCCACATATCTAGGTTACAGTAACCACAAAATGAAGTATATAAACAAGAAGAATCTTGTTTCACTGTTATAGGGTTCCTAATGCCCAGACTAGTCTGGCTACTGTTTAGGATAGTGCACACAACTAATCCCTACATAAATTAGAATATAGTGGAGAAGTTAATGTAACCCAACATCTTGCTCTGAAAATTGAAAAGCTATCTCTACAGGAAAAATAGACAGGTACAGACAAACTCAAAGATATGTTGGGGGGCGGGGGAGTATGGGGTCATACCCAATGAAGCTACAAGTGCAAAGTTCTCCAGCATCACACAAAGGTGCATCTGCCTCTGAGCCTCATCTAGGAGTCTCCACTCTTCCTTGGAGAAAAAAATAGCGACATCCTCAAAGGTTACAAAGTCCTTCCATAATGGGAACAGATTTTTCCATTATCATCTCTTAGATTCCGTTGTTCAACACATACTCCCCGAAGTCATTCTTCCCTTGAATACACTTTCCTAGTCCCCACCAGAGGAGGTCAGCGGTGATAATAATTCCCAGTCTCATAATGATTCCTGTTGGGGTCCAGTAGTCACTTCACAAACAACATGAACACTGACCTCAATCAGACAGGAATAGTTTATTCACAATCATAGACACAGGTACCTTTGACCCCGTGAAAAAATATTTAACATTCAAACTACTGATAACAGGAAGAAGAGGAAAAAATTTTTTCAAGAATGAAATGTTTCCCCTCATAGTAGACTCTGAAGCACGTTCTCTGTGGATGCGGTGTGCTAGCTGGATATCTTTTGGCATAATTGTTACACATTTGGCATGGATCGCACACAGGTTGGTTGGTATTTTCAAAAAGGCCAACCAGATAGGCCTCACTTGCGTTCTACAAAGTACCAATAGTTGCTCTCTGGAAGTGCAGATCTGTTTTTGAAGTCCTGAGCAATTTCTCGCACCAGACGCTGAAAGGGGAGCTAGCGAACCTGTTCAGTAGACTTCTGATTTCACAGAGTGCCACAGTACCAGGCCTGTAAAGATGGTTTCTTCACTCCTCCAGTAGAGGGCGCACTCTTGTGAGAGGTTTTTGTAGCCATTTGTTTCCTGGGTGATTTACCACCGGTGGATTTGCTGGCAGTCTGCTTTGTACAATCTGTGGTATGGGCACCTCCTTACTTACCCCCTCTTTTCCTTCAGCTGGAGCAAGCAAGAGGCAGCGCTGGTGTTAGAGAGCGGCGATGACTCTGAACACCCCTTCCTACCTCTTAAAGGGAAGCTACTCTTTCCCTTTACGGCCCATAGAATGCGTGTTACCTATGGTTCCTTCAGATGATCTCTCGCCTTACAATCCTATCATGGACCTAACGGATGCAAAATTTTCTCCCCAGTAGTTCATTCTGAAGGGTGACTGGTATGGTCTCAGCTTCCTTCTCCATAGACCCACAATCCCTAAGGGACACTTGCTATAGCACAGAGGGTGCTTGGCAGCTCCATTCAGATATCCTTCTGATATTCCCCACTTCCAGAGGTAGCCCTAGTTCTGTTCTCAACAAAGACCCTCCCCCTTCACAAGGATTGGTTTATTTTTATTAACATAACAATGCATATAAGGCAAGCTCCTTTGTAAAGAAAAGATGTTTGTGGCTCTTTTTGGTGAAGACTCTTACTGCAGCGTTCTCAGCCCGGAGAACAACATATAAGAGACAGGAAGAAAGTAGAGCATATGTGTGCCATCTTTTTATAATGACACTATGATTCAGCCACAGGGGAACAGGACACCCTCAATGAGTTGATTTTGTCCTAATCATTCCCATGAGATTTGTTAAAAACCACAGCCAGTAAAGTTTCTACCTATTAATACCTGACACTGACTGTTATACTCCCATCAGCGAAGGCATGGGCTTGGGGCTGGGCACACCAACCATATGGAAACCACTGTACACTTTGTCAGACTGTCCCACATTCCAACTTCTGCCATTCAGGAAAACCTGCAGATCTCAAATACACATCACTTTCTTCAGCTTTCTTAAACCTGACCTACCTTCTTCAGTCACTGCCTTCCTCTCCCCCTGACTTCATTCAATGGCCTTCCAGAGTGTCCTTCTACATTTGGTATTCTGAAACATCTCAGATTCTAAGCATATCATCAAACAAAACTCCAATGTAACTGCATCTACTACCAACTTCCTACCAGTGTTAGGTTTACTTCCATGACTCTAGTTACTAAACCTGAACACAGTGCTTTCACATACCCTAACTCCCAATTTTCTATCTCTCATCCTTGATGTCTATAAACCTTATCTAAACAAATACCCAACCATCTACGACCTCTGTGACCTACCTTTGTAACCCTGTCTTCTCCTGGTTTTATCTATCTCATCCTTTTGCACAGACACGAAGTGTGATTTGGGTTTGAGAAGCTCCCAAATGCCCCAGTTGTATCCGATTCTGAAGAGATAGCATCTAAGAAAGCCCTTGCTGGTCTGACAACCATGCTTTCTCTATTTTTGGGTCCCAAGAGAAATAAAGGAGACCTAAGCACTCTGCCTCACCTTCACCTACTAATTTATCAGGTATATAATGGCAGGGCAATCTTCCCGTTGCATGATTTATCTTGAGGAAATATTAAGCAGTGTCTGCTCACCCCCGTCAGAGTATAATCAGACCAAAGCAAAGGCAACAGACAAATTTGGCTTGGTGAAACAGGGCACCCGGTCCCCTGGAGTTTGGATGATGGATGATGTCGAGCTGCTTTTTGAGTTCTTTTTTTTAAAACTGTATGTTTAGTTCATTTACCTCCTTTTTATTGGATATTTTATTTACATTTCAGATGTGATTCCCTTTCCATATCCCCCCCCCCGGAACCCCCTATCCCATCCTCCCTGTCCTGCTTCTGTGAGAACGTGCCTCCCACCCACTTGCCCACTCTCACCTCCCCTCTCACGAATTCCACTACACTGGGCGTCCAGCCTTCACTGGACCAAGGACTTACTCTCTCACCTATGTCTGACAATGCCATCCTTCCCTACATATACAGCTGGAGCCATGGGTCACTCCTTATATGCTCCTAGGCTGGTGGTTTAGACCCTGGAAGCTCTGATTGGTTGGTATTGTTGCTCTCTCCATGGGGCAGCAAACCCTTTCAGCTCCTTAAGTCTTCTCTCTCACTCCCCCATTGGGAACCCCATGATCAGATCAATGGTTAGCTGTGACCATCCGCCTCTGTATATTTCAGGCAGACCTCTAAGGAGACAACTATATCAGGCTCCTGTCAGCATGCACTTCCTGGCTTCCATGCCAGAAGCTGGAAAGAACCCAGATGTCCTTCAACAGAGGAATGGATACAGAAAATGTATCCATTACACAATGGAGTATTACTCAGCTATTAAAAACAATTAATTTGAGAAATTCTTAGGCTTTTTGAGTTCTATAACCCAAGTCTAGGTCCTCTGCGAAAGCAACAAGTTTTTTTTTTAATCTCTTTTATTTTATGTGAGTACACTGGTGCTCTCTTCAGACACACCAGAAGAGGGCATTGAATCGAGTAACAGATGGTTGTGAGCCACTATGTGGTTGCTGGGAATTGAACTCAGGAAGTAGTCAGTGCTCTTAACCGCTGAACCATCTTTCCAGCCCACCAACACGTGACTTTTTTTTTTTTTT
>NW_021604989.1:337155-379190 GCF_004785775.1 Grammomys surdaster
AGTGTAGAAAAATCAGACATGTAGTATTCAAATTTTGATCTCTTCTAATGAGGTTTCTCTGACTTGCATATTTAAGCATAACTTGGTCAGTGCTTATAATTAATGTCAATACATCTCTGGTTGCTTCCTTGCAGACATAACTCTGGTCTCCATCTTTCATTTTGGCCCAATGTATCCATACATCACTTATGGTTTTCTGCCTCATAGAAAACATTGCATATAGATAACCATAAAATTTAATTTCCTATGTTTAGACAACTATGCTACAATAGTGAATATACTGTTGGTGTCAATGTTACCTTAATTTAGAAAATGGGGAATGTTATTATCCCAACATTGAACTTATTAAATTCAACATTTGTATATAAGTGATTTGTTTTACATATAATTTGCATTGTCACCTTTTGATATTTACATTTTATACATGATATATAACAATAGTACATTTTATGAATTAATTTTATGCTTCAAAAATAGAGACAGGTCTGTAAAACTGGACCAGGAATGGCAATGTGAATGACATACATTTCAAAATTCATATGAGGATTTCTGAAGAGAACAAACAATATTCCATTCAACGTGGTAGACATTATTTTCTTTCAAAGGTGAAGTTGGTTGGGGTGTGTCTGTCATTTGCCCGAGATGGAACCTGAGAAATCTGTAGGGTCACTAAAATCATCACAGAAGTCTTTCTCATGGTTTGACTCCTCCATACATGACTGCTGTGAGTGAGAAATCACACATCATTTCTAGCACCTTGGGAAATATAGTGCTGATATCAGGCAAGAATATTGCTAAGTTTTATTTTAACTACAGTGCTGTGACTGATGTCTGTGGAAACAACTGAAATAGGATAACCTGTAGAAATGCTTTTGTTCAAAAATACATCTTGGAGACTTTGAAGACTTATATGGGTTAAAAAGACTTACTGCTCTTGCATAGAACTCAAGTTTAGTTTCCCACATCTGGCAGCTCACCACTGAGTTTAATACCTCTGGCTACAAAGGTGCATGCAGTGAAGTAAATATACTCGCATAAAAACACAAACACATACACATAGTTACAAATTTAGAAACTGTGAAATATATTTTATTTGTATATCTGAATGGAAAGCAGTAGTTACTGGTTATTGGTTAGCATGAATTTTAGGTACAATGAAGACAGTAGTCCTGCATGTCCATAATGAGGTCTCAGGATCTGATAAGTGACATTCCTCATAAAGTGAGAGAATGGCATTCAGACATCTGGCTAAGGGGATCCTCTTCCTGTCCCAGACTGCACTGAGAATTTGGGGGAACTTGGCCTTGCTTTGCTGTTTTATCATTGCTAACTTCACTGATATCAGGGCAAAGCCCACAGACTGAATTGTCAAACACCTGACCTGGGCCAACATCATGGTTATTCTCTGCAAAGGAATCCCTCAGTCAGTGACTGCATTTGGTCAGACATATGTTCTAGATGACATTTCATGTAAACTTCTCTTTTATTTTCATAGAGTTGCCAGAAGAGTATCCCTTGGCTCCACATCCCTGTTGAGTGTTTTTCAGGCCATCACAATGAACCCCAGTAATTCCAAGTGGGCACAGCTCAAGGCCCAATCCCCAAAGCTCATTGGTCCTTCCTTGGGCCTGCACTGGACTCTGTGTTAACTTGTAAATAGCTTCATGATCGTGATAGTGACTGACATGAGATATAAAAGCAATCTTACTGAATTTAGACCATTTGTGTACTGTTTAATAGTCAAGATTTCCAAATACTTTTACACTTTATATGTGATCTTATTGGCCTCCAATGATACCATATATTTGGGACTCATGGTGTAGACCAGTGGATCCATGGTATTGATCTTGTTCAGATGTAAGAAGAGAGGATCAAGCACATCCACAGATCTCTGTCTACTCCATCATTCCCTGAGAAGAAAGCCACACAAAGGATTTTATCCTAATGAGCAGCTCGGTGGCTCTTTATATAACCTCTGTTATCTTAATGATGTATTTTTCTTTCCATGATGGAGCAGATACATGGATGGCCAATGCCTATGTGGCCATGAGTGAATGTTTCCCAGCACTCTGCCCCTTTCTGCTTATCAGACATTATATTAGGGGTTTTTTTCAGCTCTATAGTTCTTGAGTATACTGAGACTTGTGAATTCAAAACACTCTAAACATGTACTGTGTGTACTACTTTGTATTCAGTATGACGCCATCACATCACCACCATGATATAGGAATAATGCCTCTCAAAAATCTTTGGAATATGTTCTTTGGTCAATTGCTGTAGATTTTTTCACTTTAGATCCTCAAATTCCCTAATCCTTCCTCATGTTCTGGTAACCTAAAAATAAAAAAAAAAATTTCTTGCTACTGCTTAATTTCACCTTTACAATTCTTATGAATCATAGTGCATACAGCTGATATGTAGGACATCTGATATATGACCCTGTGAAAGTGTCATTAGATCTCCATAGGGCTTCAGATTATTGTCAGAATTTATAAAGTTTTGGTTATTATTTATTGATCTGTTATACAGATAAGACCTAGTCAATCTTGATTTACTGCTATGCCATCCTCCTGAAAGAAGAAAAGAGCACCAAGCTAATTCTGATAAAATGAACAGTTATGGATAGTGTCTAAGACAAAGGTAACAGTGGGGCACTGTTAAAGTTTGATGGTATTAGACACCACACAAAAATTAGAGTATCATTAGAGATTTTGTTTCTCATGTGCTGAAGGTTTATGACCAGCATTGGCAAAATGTGAAAGTGGGAATTGGGGATGTTATTTTTCATATTTAAATGAGCATTCACATTTTAAATGATTAGAAATGGAGGTTGTCTTGGTTAGGGTTTCCATTGCTGTAAAGATACACCATGCCAATGGCCATTCTTATAAAGAATATTTTTTAATTGTAGATTCAGATGTTCAGTTCATTATTATCATGGCAGGAAGCATGGCAGTGTCCAGGTAGACATCTGCTAGAGAAAGAGTTGAGAATTCTACATCTTGATCTTCAGGCAAAAGGAAGGGACTGTGTTTCACACTAGGTAGAGCTTGAGGATAGGAGACATGAAAGCCCATCCATATAATGACAATCTTCTTCCAACAAGGCCATAGCTACTCCAAAAATGCCACCCCTCTTAATAGAGCCAGTCTCCATTGGCCAAGCATTCGAACACATGAGTCTATGGGGGTCATACCTATTCAAACCACCAAAAAAGATTATTAATAACAATAACAAAAACCCCACCACCTTAGTGAACATTTCTGATTTTGGACTATTTATTATTTACTTTACATGTCTCTATGTTTTGCTTTCACATATATATGTATGTGTGCATGCACAGTGTGGTGGAATTCAGAGCAGTCTGTGAGATGCCATGGGATTGGAGTCATGGATGATTGTGATTCATCATGTGGCTGCTGTGATTCATGTTTAGGTCCATGACAAGAGTTCACATACTCTGAATCAATTATTGAGCCCTTCAAAGAATAATAGTTATAATGCAAAATGTATAAAAATAGAAGTGCTGGTTTTTTAGAATGGGGCTTCTAATATCATATATGATGGAAGTTGTCACACCATGGGAGAGATTGTAAACTGATGTGAATTAGAGTGTTTTCTACATTGAGGAATCTTGACCTGTATGGGGTATCAGGAGAAGTGCTTGTTGCTTTCCAGTCTGTTGGTCAATTTTGAGGGAATTGTTATGAATTAATTTTTATGACTACTTATCAAATGAGAAATACTTTAGGCATAAACTTAGAATGTTGTAAAGGGGAAATATACAAACATAATTACCATGAGATTAAAATTACAACTTAATCTAGCCTACATACAGTCACTATAAAAATAAATGTTAATATAATATTCATGTTATGGGATCCTGTCATGCTTTGAATATGATATGTTCATTCCATGAGTCCTTGTTGCATGCTTAGTTCCCAGTTTAGGCTGCTGCATTGGTAGTATGCCAAAGGTCAGGTTATTGATATAGTTACTTTGGAGAGAGGGAAGTAAACTGTAAAAATTTGTGCAGAAAAGCCTGCATGGTCAATTTTTTTCAACTTTGAGATTCTTGGGAGTGTCCCCTGACAGAGGCTTTTTTATTTAAATTATTTGATAATTATTTCTGTCAAGCATCGTGATAAATTTCCAAACATATATATACTGCAAAATTTAACATTGTACAATTAAATCTCATTTGAGCAAGCGAAAGAAGGAACTATTTAATTTTGTTGCCTCTATAAAAAAATGTGATTGGACTTTGATAAAATGGTTAAAAGAATATGAAAAATAAGCATGTTTAAAATCTGAGCTAGGGTGAGATGAACCCATCAACGGTAGATCCCTCTTTCATTTTGAGATGCTGCACATCACCCTGCCAGTAATGTGGAGCATTAGAAATATCTTCTGATGCCCATCCAAGATCAGGACTCAAGTATAATGTGTCTGTGCTCTATGCAGCTGCGGCATCCAGCATCCTAGTCATGACAGTGTCAAAGACATGGATGCTGCCTGTCTGTCAGTCACACATGGCTAGTGAAATGGCCTTGGGCTGGGAGAATATACTCCAAATATACTTTTTTTTTCTTGTCATGTTTGCTTTTTCTTATTTAGTTATTTATTTACACTCCAGATTTTATTTCCTCCTCTTCCATCCACCCTCCGACTATTCCACATCCCATACCTACAACCCACCCCCCTGTCTCCATCCTCTACCTCCCATCCCTCACCAGACCTCTAAACTCCCTGGGGCCTCCAGTCTATTGAGGGTTAGGTGCATCTTCTCTGATTGAACACAGACCCAGCAGTCCTCTGCTATATATGTATTGGGGGCCTCATATCAGCTGGTGCATTATGCCTTTTTGGTGGTCCAGTGTTTTCGAGATCTCGGCAGTCCAGATTAGTTGAGATTGCTGGTCCTCCTACAGGGTCACCCTCCTGGTATACTCTGGAAAACAATCTGGAGGTTTGTAAGAAACTGAAAATAGATCTACCTGAAGACCCAGCAATATCACTTTGGGAATATACCCAAAAGATGGCCCACCATGCCACAGGGGAACATGTTCTGCTATATTCATAGTGGCCTTATTTGTGATAGCCAGAAGCTGGAAACAGGGAGTGAGTGAGGTAAACCAATCAAAAAAGAAGACAAATGGTATGCACTCACTGATAAGTGGATATTATTCTAATTGCTTGAAATACACAAGATAAATTTACAGACCACATGAAGCTCAAGAAGAAGGAAGACCAAAGTGAGGGTGCTTCACTCCTTCTTAGAGAGGGGAACAAAATACAGGAGCAAATAAGGAGGCAAAGTGAGGAACAGATCGAAGGAAAGGCCATTCAAAGACTATCCCACCTAAGAATCCACCCTATATACAGTCACCAAACCCAGGCAATACTGTGGATTGCCAAGAAGTGCATGCTGACAGGAGCCTGATATAGCTGTCTTCTGAGAGGCTCTGTCAGGGCCTGACAAATACAGAGGCATCCGCAGCTAATCATTCAACTGAGCACAGGGTGCCCAATGGAGTCCCCAATGGAGGTGTTAGAGAAAAAAACTGAAGGAGCCGAAGGGGTTTGCATCCTCATAGGAAGAACAATAATATTAACCAACCAGACTCCTGAGAGCTCTCAGGGACTAAACCACCAACCAAGGAATACACTTGGAGGGACTAATGGCTCCAGCCACATATGTAGCAGAGAATGGCCTTGTCAGACATCAATGGGAGGAGAGGCCCTTGGTTCTGTGAAGGCTTGATGCCCCAGTGTAGAGGAATGCTATAGCAGTGAGGCAGGAGTGGGTGGGTGGGGAAATACCCTCATAGAAGCAGGGGTATGGGGTGGGATAGGGGATTTCAGAAGAACAAGGAAAGAGAATAACATTTAAAATGTAAATAAAGAAAATATCCAATAAAAAGGACAAAAAACAAAACCAAAAACCAACCAACCAAACAAACAAAACGGTTCTTACTATTGTGATGTGGCAACACAAGTGTGACTATGAGAATATAAGCATTTGCTACCAGTGAGGAAGGATGGCCACATCTTGATTTCCTGACTGTTAGACCTAATCAGATTGGTTAGCTTCCATTTCAGCTGGGAAATGCAACAGTTAATCATATTTATCTTTGGCACAATTCTGTCCCTCCTTGAATGCCAAGCATGGAAGAACTTTCTTGGTCATTTGTGAATTAGTGTCTCCTCATGCCAGATAGACAGTGATACAAGACTAAAGAAACTATCCCTCCCAAATTTGCTAGTATGGAGAGAGCCAGGTAGCCTACACTGATATCTTAAAGAATGAGGGTTAATTAGAAGAATGTGGGCACCTAATAGGCAAATGCACCTCTAAAGAAGAGTAACCCTAACACAGAAATTTTCTACCACATATATTTTTCAATGGGAAGTTCATGAAACATTTCTTTCACTACTCAAGTCATGGGAGAATGAGAAAAAAGGAAAAGAAAAGCTTCAGGTAACCAATGCACACAAAAAATGAAGAAAGGGAAATAATTCAGGTTTTCCTAGGGATGAATTCTTCAATTATCCAATACCAAGCAGTCCAGCCTATATATATTACATATATATATTACATATATATATAACATATATATTACACATATATATACATATATGTATATATATATTCAACACTAAATGGATTTAGCAGATTATGAATACACAGACACACACACTCACACAGACACACATGTATATGAAGTGAAACAGGCCATGAATGGAAAGAAAGACAAGGGAGAAGGTGTAGGGAAAGGAATTGGAGGAAATTAATTATGTACAGTATTAATATATGAAATTTTCAATGAAAGAGGGTACTGATGTGTCTAGAATGAAGATGAGAAATTAGAGAAAGTAATTAAGCAAAAATGAAGTGAGAGTTTAGGACAACTAGATAGAGTAGGGAAGTGGAGACAGGGAGATGGAGTGGAGACTGAGTCAATCAAAATGAAATATGCACAAATTGTAACTGATCATATTGTAAACTAATCAAGAAGAAGAAGAAATGTATTTTAAAAGTAATCCTTCTTCAGACAGAGGTAAACCTCTGTGTCTCTGACAATTTAAACACCATCATAAAGAATTGAGTGCAAAGGTCATTAGCCAAAAACATCAAGAGGAGAGTGTCTCAGGATGTGTGTGTGTATGTGTGTGTGTGTGTGTGTGTGTGTGTGTGTGTGTGTGTGTGTAAAGTTGTTATCCTTAAATCCTGGGGCTAATATCCACCTTGAAATGATGTAATGTGGCATATAATAACATTAGTTTGTTATAATAAGATTAAAAGTGGTAATTAGAAAAAAGTGGTAAGAAGTGAATAGCAAGTTGTAACTAATAATTACTAGATAATATGTATATAGTCTATTAAATTAATAAGTTAATTGTGCTAAACTGGGACATAAAGTTTCTTAGAAGTCGACCCTTTGTAGTAATATTAGGAATTTTGTTATAGAATCTCTAGGAGAAAGAATAATTGAAGTAAACTAAATATTCTTCCCCTGATGGAATCTTGACAAATGTGGTATCCTACTTAGGGATTCTATACCTGCAATGAAACACTATGACCAAAATGAAGCTGTGGAGGAAAGGGTTTATTCAGCTTACAATTCTACACTGCTGTTTATTCCCAAAGGAAGTCAGCACAGAAATTCAAACAGGGCAAGAACTTGGAGGCAGAAGCTGATACAGAAGTCATGGAGGGGTTCTCCTTCCTAGCTTGCTTCTTATGGCTTGCTCAGCCTGCTTTTTGTAGAACTCAGGAGTACCAGGCCAGGGATGCCATCACCCACTTTGGGCTAGGCTTCCTACATTGATCATAAATTGAGAAAATGCCTAAGAGCTGGATTTCATGTAGGCATTTTCTCAACTGAGACTCTGTCCTTGCTGAAGACCCCAGATTGTGTCAAGTTCACACACAAACTAGTACAAATATGAATCTAGGTGCTCTACCTATTGTATCCCAATGTATCAATCAAATTGGTGGACAATAATGAGTTCAATTATTTTTTGAGTTTTTAATATAATTACATCATTTTCCTCTTTCCTTTTCTTTCCTCCTAAACCTCACATGTACCCCTCTTGGTTTTCTTTCAAATTCTTGGCCTTTTTTCATTAATTACAGTATGTGTGTTCTTATGCTACTTGTAATCCCAAAACTGATCATGCTTGAAAGGAGAAATTAGAACTATAATTACCATGATGTTCATAACAAATAGCACATCAATCCTATTGTGGTTAGAACATTAACCATCACCCAAAGGCACATAATTTGAATGTTTGTCCTCAGCTGATAAAGATAAGTATTACTATATATAAGAAAGCTATCTGTCTCATAGATTGAACAGGAGAATGTTCTGTGACTGTGGCCATTAAACCTGGTAACTACCCTCTTCTATTTATAATTTCCTACCTATAAAGAGCTGAGGAAACTCTTCTACCACACACTCCTACTGTCCTGATATTCTCCCAAAACACACTGAGTCAAGGAAATTTGTCCTGAACCTCTAGTAGCATGAACCAAAATAAACTTCCCATGAAGTTGATCTTTTAGGTATTTTTGCCACAAGTATAGAAAATTAACTATTTTATATGGGTGCTGGAGAGGTGGCTCAGTGGATAAGAGCACTGGCCGAGGAGCAGTGGGAACATGGTGGCTGTCCGGGAACAAACTGGTCCGGGCACCATTTTCTAAACCAGTGGTTAATGAAGAACCTTTTAGTCAGACTAGCAACTAGGCAGGGAAATATATATATATATATGTGTGTGTGTGTGTGTGTGTATGTGTGCATGTGTATGTGTGTTTGTGCCAATTCCATATTGTTGATATCTAGGGTCTTTTTGATGCCATATAAATGTTACAATTATTTTCATTTATTTCTTTGAAGAGTGATATAGGTGTTTTCATTGGGATTTTATTAAATGTAGACATAGCATTTGGCAACAATTTCAGATTATTGAGAAGAGTGTACAGCTTCAGACCATGTGGAGAGTCATGTATTGATGCTTAGAAGAGGAGAACTTAGTATAGCACGGTATCCATCTGATGTTAGGTTTTCATTATTACAACATATTAACTACACAAAATAATGAGCCTCATCATATAGGGCCAAGAAAAGTCTCAGAGATTATATTACTCAACTCTAAACCCAACATCGAAACATCCAGGATGATCATGAGGTGTGTTGACAGTATTATGGTGTGTAAAACTTGATGTGGTAGGACTTTCAGAGCTACTGGTATTTGTTTAATATTCTCCCTGAAGCCTTGAAAATGCTTTTTAATATAGATAAATATCTAGGGTCAGAAAAATTTTCAGATATTGCACATATTGTAAAAGCATTGTCTCTATCCATGACAATTCTACAACTCTGACAGTTAGAAATCCACTATACCCCACCATATTTCTGTAATCTCTATTGCATCCATTTTCTACCCTAGAAACTCTTTGACTGACTGTGTTTTCATTAATTCAGGCTCCTTAGCAGCAACCTTCCTATCTTTCAGGCCATTGTCAACTATCTGTGTCTTTCATCTTGTTTTGTGACTCCTCCCAAATCAATTATCTTTGACAATTCCTATATTCTCTGTATTCTAGTCCAAATTTTTTGCTCCTCAAGTCTTGGGCTCATTTCCTTTTGCTGGTTTGCTTTGTTGAAATTTCATGTGATGTTTTTAACCTGTTGTATATAATTTTGTTTCGTTTGGTGTTATGTCTTTGAAACATGTTCTTTCTAATGGCAGAAAGGGAGTGGATCTACATGAGATCTGAGGAATTGGGAGGAAAAGAGGAAAGGGAATCTGTAATCAGTACATATTATGAGAATAGAATCTATGTCCAGCAAAGTGTTATTAAAAGAAAAAAAATCACATCAAATATGATAATAAATTGATATTTTCTTAGTCCATCTGTGTGATGCATTACATTTACTGATGGCTATAGGTAGAAAGCATTCCTAAATCTTTGGAAATATTATGATCCTGTATTACTTTAAATGAAAATCAGTTCTAACTGGCTGTCTGTATGTAGAAAAATGAAAATAGACCCACATTTGTCACCTTGCACAAAGCTCAAGTTCAAGTGTGTCAAGAACCTCAACATAAAACTAGATACACTCAATCTAATAGAAGAGAAAGTAGGAAAGGGCTTTGAACTCATTGGCACAGGGGGAAATTCCTAAACAGAATTCTAATGGCTCATGCTCTAAGATCAAAAATTGATAAATAGGAACTCAGGAAGCTGGAAAGCTTCTGTAAGGCAAAGAACATAGCCAATAAGACAAATTGGCAACCTACATATTGGGAAAAAAATTTTCACTAACCTCATATCCAATACAGGACTAATATCCAAAATATATAAAGAACTCAATAAGCTAACCCCCTAAAAAACCAAACAACCCAATCAAAAACTAGTGTATAGAACTAAACATAAATTCATCACAGAGGAATCGCGAATGGTTAAGAAGCACCTAAAGAAATGCTCAAAGTACTTAGTGATCAGAGAAATGAAAATCAAAGCGACTCTGAGATTCCACTGTACAGCAATCAGAATGCCTAAGATCAAAACCTCAGGTGACACCACATGTTGTTGAAGATGTGGAGAAGGAAGAACACTCCTCCATTGCCAATGGAATTGCAAACTGGTACAACCACTCTGGAAATCAATCTGGAGGTTCCTCAGAAAATTGGAGATAGATCTACCTGAAGACCAGCAATACCATTCTTGGGAATATACTCAAAAGATGCTCCACTATGCCACAGGGGAACATGCCCCACTATGTTCATAATGAGATTATTTGTCATAGCCAGAAGCTGGAAAAACCTGGTTGTCTCAGGACAGAAGAATGGATATAGAAAATGTGGTTCATTTACACAATGGAATATTACTGAACTATTAAGAACTAGGACATGCTGAATTTTGCAGGCTAATGGATGGAATTAGAAAATTTCATCCTGAATGAGGTAACTCAGACCCAAAGGACATGCATGGTATCACTCACTAATAAGTGTATATTGTCCAAAAAAAGTACAGAATACTCAAGGTACAGTCTACAGAACTCAAAAAGGTCATCAAGCTGAAGGGCCCAAGTGAGGACATCTAAGTCCCACTTGAGAGAGAGAAGAAAGCAACCACAAGGCGGGAGGGAGTGAGGGACCTGGGAGACAAAGGAGATGGGGGTTGGGGGGAGAAGGGAACATGATCTGGTATTGGGAGGGGAAAAGGACTGAAGCCCTGAGAGCCAGCAGAAAGAATGAAAACAACCTCAGTAGGTAGAAGGTTGGGGAGACCCTCTAGAATGTACTAGTAGGTAGAAGGTTGGGGAGACCCTCTAGAATGTACTAGAGACTTTAGAGGAGAGAGACCCTCAGGACTTAAAGGGAGGGACTCTAGATAAAATGCCCTACAGTGGGGAGAGGGAACTTGTAAAGTTCACCTCCAGCTGAATGACAGGGCATCAATTGAGGGATGGGGTTGCTATTTCACAGTCAAAACTCTGACACATAATTATCCCTGTCTGAAAGAACTGCAGGCATGGAAATGGAGAAGAACCTGAGGAAAACAAGGTCCAGTGACAGGCCCAAAGTGGGATCCAGCTCAAAGAGAAGCTCAGAGGCCTGACAGTATTACTGAGGCTATGGAGCACTCACAAAAAGGGACCTATCATGACTGCCCTCCAAAAGACCCAACAAGCAGCTGAAAGAATCAGATGTAAATATTTCCACCAAACCAATGGACAGAAGCTGTTGATCCTGTGGTTAGGGAAAAGCTGGAAGAAGCTGAGGAGGAGTGTGACCCTGTAGGAGGATCAGGAGTTTCAATGAACCTGGAACCCTGAGATCTCTCAAACACTGGATCACCAACCAGGCAGCATAGACCAGCTGATATGAAGTCCGCAATACATATAGTAGATGACTGCTGGGTCTGGGTTCAGTCAGAGAAGATGTACCTACCCCTCAAGAGACTGGAGGCCTTAGGGAGTTTAGAGGTCTTGTGGGTTGGGAGTAGGGTGGGGACATTCTCATGGATGGGTGAGTGGGGAGGAGGTATGGAATGTGGAACAGTCAGAGGGTGAACCAGGAGGGGAATAAAATCTGGAGTATAAAAACGAAAAGAAAACATAATAATAATAAAAAAAGAGAAAAAACAAACAAAAACACAAACAACAAAACAAAAAGAAATAGTCACTTAAAGGAGGAATAGTCTACACCAAAAATCTGTGCATCTCTATGAACTTTGGTACAGTAAGAATAGTCATGATGAAAGCATGGAGCTTTGGATGTGGTTTTACAGTGTCACTTGTAATTGCATTTTTATGGCTGTATACTTCAGAAAAATAGAAAAACAAAATCAAGGAGTTTAAAATAGAAAAAAATTATCTTAATATCATGACTCATGGATCCTTTTACCTGCCCATCACCTAACATTGCTTTTCGTGTTCTCCTTTTTAAATGCCATACTGAAGTACTACTTGCTTCCATTAACATATATACAAGTAGACATTATATGATAGATATGCATATGACCATGTGTATATGTAATTATTTCATTCTTAGTTTGGGTGACCTGACTTAATATGATCCATAATAATTCCATCAAATTTCCCACATAGTTTGTGATTTCACCTTCTACTATATTTTCATTATACTCCAATTTACATAAGAACATAAATTTTATATTTGATCAATCCATTTATCAATATGTAGGTGTGCTCCACTTCATTTCTCCAGTAAATAGGGCAACAATGATCATTGATGTACAAATATCTCAGTGGTAGGACATAGAGTTCTCTGGGCATATGTTCAGGAGTATAATACCTGATTAAAATAGTAGTTTAATTTCTAACATTCTGAGAAGCCACAAAATTGATATTTATAATGGTTTACAGATTTTTTCAAAGTTTTTTTTTGATGAAGCCATTATATCCATGCTGTACAACCAGATAAAGACAATACAGCAGAGATGGAAATTTACTATCCAATATCCCTGATGGTGGGAAATTCTTAGTAAAACAGTAGCAAACAAAATTCAAGACGAAATAAAAAATATCATTCATCTTAATTTTGTACAGATGAAAGGAATTGCTTTTTTTTTTCTGGAACTGGAGCAATTGTGATGAGACCAGGGCTCCCTGAAGAAAAAATTCACAACCATCCATGGTTTCAGTGTTCCTTGCTGTTAGAATGTAGGTCCCACAAACTGTCTGTGAAATCACTGAGCAGCCAAGATGCGCTGAAGAGATGTGTCCCAGAAGAAGATTAGTTTTATTGATAATTTTTTTTCTGGCTCCTTTGCCCACCAGGTGGCATGTAGGCTGCTGACTCAATCATCCAACAAGCTCCCATAATTATTTCAACTAATATAAAAAATGGTTTTATTCATTTAATTCTGTTTTTTAAACTTTTAAGGAAGAATGTGAGGGAACAACTGGATACAAAGTGGAAAATATCATTCGAATACTTAAAATAAGATTAAGGTGTTTTATTCCTTATCCAGACTAAACTGTGTCTTGGCATAAAAGAGTAATGATTCATCAGAACAAAGGCAGCAAATGTGGGAAAACACAGAGAAGTGAGGCGAGTGATGTCCACCAGCCACCTATTGTGATTATGCAGAAGAGCAATGCAGCCTTGTAAAATGGAAGAAAGAGTGTAAAAAGCCAGAAAGGTAGACATGAGGACCAGAATGTTCTGGGTAGCTCTGGACTCAGGGGAGTTCCTGCTGGAAACTTGAAAGCTGCAGATGTGTTGAACTCTCTGCTTATGTCTGTACAGAAACACAATCATGGAGCCATTGGACCAGGTGATGAGCACAGAAGAGAAGACTTCAGGACACACCACCAATGCTGCATAGAGTGAGTCACTGAATTCATTTCTCCCTACAATGGAGCAGTACTCAAAATCTTGATTTCTTGTCATGGTTTTTCTGTTCCTTTTGATAAACATGTCCACAAAGAAAATGAAATTTATAAACATGTGCAAGATCCAGAGAAGGGAAATGTAGCAGCCAATGTACTTTGCAGCTTTGACTTTTTGACCCTTATAACAAGATCCCCTGTGACTGATGGTGATGGCCTGGAATACACTCAAGAGACAGGTAGTGCCAATGGATATACTACGGCCAACTCTTTGAATATACAAAATCAGTCTGCATCCAAAATCATTTAATAAGTGTGTCAAATCAAAAGCTGCCATTGTTTGAGGCACTCCTGCAGAGAGAACCAGCAAGGCATTGGCTGCCATTAGATGCATGATAATCAAGTCTGTTGGCTTTAATATATATTCTATATAGTAGATTACATAGTAGAGAAGAAGAGAGAAATTTCCCAGAATTCCAGTTGTAGTTTATGACAAGAAAAATATTTTGATTGCCAGATTCCAAAAGTCCATTCTGTGATTGAGCCTGATTCTATTTAATTATGAGTACATCCATTTTTTCTAATCAAAATGAATGAAAAATATTAATAATCTGAAGAACTCCTAATTGACTAATCAGATTATTCCCTAGAGGTAAGGAATACAATGTCAACATAGACTATATAAGAAGAAAGTTTTAATGTTTCTGACATTAGCACTAATTACTTACAGTATATAGCATTGTAATATTGGTGAAGGCCTCAGGACACAAATAGAGATTAGAGACATGCTTTCATAATCTTAGAATATTCAACATTAAGGAAAATATTATTTGGCCTGTGAGAAGCAATGAAAATAGGAATCTAGTACTAACAAGAATAATCCTATTCTATAAGAATATACCAGTAATTTCTGGTCATGATGTATATGCTGCAAATTTTAATGACTATGACAAAACTGAAAAATATCAAGTTTCATCTAACAGTAAATGGAAGGGAATAAAAACGTAATAATGCCATTGAGAATATATCTGTGGTCATACATAATAAAATTTGATAAAGAGCATAAAAGATATTTAAATGATAGTTGAAGTGAAAATGTGTAACTAATTAAGATAAAAACTAGGGCTTATGCAAAACCATGCCACATAGACATACATGCAGGTGTGCACACTCAGGTCTATGCTGTTAGAAACCTAGGGACGACCAATGTGATGAAATCTCACAGAGTTGTCAACCAAATAAGAACATGCCAAGAAAGATCAGCTGAACTTTTAAAGACAAGGAGAAAATCTGATGAATAATAGCCACTGGAGAAATATTGACTGTCTATATTAATACTGTGTGTGCAATAATCATGGACCACTGTAAAGACTACAGAGGAAATGGTGGGAAAAACACAGTGAGTTACTCAGCCCATCCATGCAGTGAAGTAGGAGAAAATTCTCAGAACACCATACTTTATTCTTGCAAGTCAAAATTCTTTTTAAATCAGGAGAGAACCAACTGCAGAATCTGACAGTAGCAGCTGTTATTCAGCACCATGCTGAATCAAGAAGCACCAGTGGGAAAATATTTCTTTACACTGTCAGCAGCTATGCAGGGAGAAGGAGCTGGACAATCAAGAACAGTGACAGAATTGGCAGTGAAGCCTGGAACCTGAAGAAGGTAAAATAAAGTAAGGAAATGAACTGAGACCTTTGGAACAGTGGAATACATACTGTCTTCCCTTTCCCATGCACTGGCACTATAGAACACCCTAGGGGATGGTACAACAGGAAATAGAAAACATTCTATTAAGTGTGTTTATACAGCTTCAGAAAAATCAATAGTGTACTTTCTGTCTCAAATCGGTTTCTTACTATATAATTTTCAAAATGTATGGTTATGTGTGAGTGAGTGTGTGTTGAGCCAACAGAACCAGAAAGAGTCCCCATAAGAGGGTTAAAAATTCTCTCTATGAGGTAATTTATGAAGATAAGGAAACTCATATGTTAAAAAAGAAGGAAAAATGTAGATAGAACACATAAGCTGGAGTTAGGAAAGACAGATGGGACAAAATAGATTGGTTTAACCAAAATATTAAATAGAAGAAACTCTAAAATAAGCCTGCTCCATTGAAGCTAATTAAAATTAGTAACCAAAAACAGAATGAAAATTAAAATGAACAAAATATGTAGGAAAAAATAACTGACAACACCAAATTTAGGTATAGTTCTGGAAATCAAAGAATATCATGGACTTGCAATGACTGTGCATGTCACTAAACATATGGTAGAAAACTGGCCATATCTTCTTACATGAAACAAATACAAACCTACATGCCAATAACCTGAGATCTTAGAATAACACTAAAAGTTATTTTTTTGTATCATAGAAGAAAAGTAGAATTTGCAATCTAGTAATTGTCTTGCCAGTTTTCAACTGCATATCACCCATATATTCTCAGTAACAAACTAGTAATAATTCATCAATATAGACACAGAATACATAGAATTTTGTATACCCATAGACCCTTGAAAATATTAAAGTATTTATTCCAAGTTGTTTTTATTTATTTGTATTTATTTCCAAGTCATGTTTCACTTGTGAAATTCCTATGAGATGTATAATTATGAGGTTTTTTTTTCCTTAATTGAAAATGAACAAATCAGAAACAATAAAGAAATTGAGTTTGCTTTAAGGTTTTGAAGTAATGGCAGGTGGTGTCTGCATGTTAACTCAAGGAATCACAGTTTGAGAACAATATCCAAAGACATATTATCCATCATTGTGAAGAATGATACTGAGGTGTGAGTTCATTAAAATGTTCATGAAAACTGTATCACACATGTCCTTTATTGTGCTATCGCTGCTCTAGCTGATGATCATTTATGTAGGAACTATAATGTCATCTAGGATGCACATTTTCCAGTAGGGGAAATGTGAAAACCCAACATTCTTGGAAGCTTTTTCAGTTTCAGTTACCTGGAGACATTGGCTTACTGAGAGGCTATGTGGATTTCTAGACAATTGATGACAATGGAACTACCCTGACACATTGATGAGGATGGAAAACATAACAGTGACAATTTATAAGTTGCTATCCTCTCACCTTGACACTTTTTCTGATATTAATAACTGTAGGATGTGGACAACAGCATTATTTTCACAGCCAAGACATGAGCTTAGAAAAACAAAGGGTAAGTGACACTTTAACTCCATTAAGTGCTTAAAGACAGAGTGGATACTTGAAGGATTTGGACATGGACAGTGTGGCAGAGTGTCACCTCAGTCTGTGCTTACCAAGCCATGAGTGATGCTCTCAAAGACACTATAGCCTTCCATGGAGTTTGTTTTCTTTGCTTGACATTTTGTTCACTTTGTTGATATTTTATTATTTACTCTTTGAAGCAAAAAGTTTTCATTGTGGATCTAGAGAGATGGCTCAATGGTAAGGAACACTTGCTGCTGTTACAAAGGAGCAGGGTTTGGTTTCTAGCACCCACATGGTGGCTCACAACTGATTATAACTTCAGTTCCATGAGTTCTGACACTCTGCTGGCCTCTGCAGGCACTGCCTTCTCAAAGTGTACATATATACTTCTAGGGAAAACATACACACACAGAACATAAAAATCGATACATTAAGCATTTTAAAAATAACTTCTAACTTTAACATAAAGGTATATTTTATAGGATAATAACAGATGCTAATGCTTTTGAGCTTTTAATAAAATTCAGTGTTCTCAGTGTGGTCTGCCCTGATTGAAAGATGTCCCATGTCCCAGGCTGATTTCAGAAACACAAGGTGGGCTTGATATTTAATATGCTACTAGGAATATGAATTACTGTCATTATAGAGGTCAAGGCTATAGGAGGAAGTACAGATGGGTTATTAATACTATTACCCTGTATAAACTGCAACATGAAATATGAAGCTATTGTTAACAAATAATACCATGCAATGAAAGTTTAGTTGCTAATGTATTTCCTTTAGAATTCAGCATGTATTTGCTTTTTAAAATGTATTTTTCTCCTGATGGGGTCTCACTATGTAGCTCTAGCTGTCCTGAAACTCACTGTGTAGACCATGTTGGCCTCAAAGTCAAAAAGATCTGACTACCTCTGCCTCCCAAATGCTGGGACTAAAGGTTTGCAACACACACCTTGTTACTTGCTAAGTTCTATATTTATGACTCTATTATAATAAAATTTATAATGCATTCAATAGAGGAGATGCATGGAATGGAAGAAAGTACAATTTGAAGAATGAGAAACCTTAAACATTGTCCAGTGAGATACAGAAATAGGTGTTCGAACAAATTTATCTGAGCAATAGAACCTTGGGATATCATGCCCAAGGGCCTCTGTTCCATTAACAACAACAATAAACAGTATAAAACTTGCCATGAGTTTGTGCTTAATATGAGGGTATGATTAATCCAGGTAAAATAACTCAAGACCCTTTTTGTGGCTGTCATTTCTGAACATGAATACTGAACCTTCCCTTCCTTGTTGTCTTCCTACAATCAAGATGAAGAGGATTCCAAAGTCAGTATGCCAATGGCCATTCAATACAGACTCATTTACTGCCTCTGTTACCAAATTATAGTGTCACATAAGAATAGTTTTCAGTCCACAAAAACATTAATACCCATAATTTCCCAGGATTCTGTTCTACTTATATTTTCATTCTAATGTTTTGTATGGTACGAATCCATCATAAGTTAAACAACAATAATATTACTTCAAAGATAGTCTATACATCATGTAAAGCAAAGTGAATTTTTACTTTGAATTATTACTACATTCCTTCAGCATATTGAAGGATAGGCTACATTACCCTGGTGTGACCCACAGTTATACTTAGTGGCAGAATAATATTACAGTAGGAAATGACAGGGACTAGCCTGTGATTAGAAACACTTGTAACTTTTCAATGACCTTATAGTTATGAAATTATTCTTGGGTGTTCACTGTTCCACAGATCTGTTTCTGTATCAGGTCCCTATTAGCAGGTCTGAGCACTTATGCAGGATTCTTTTAATTGCTGCCTCTGCCACTCATAAATACAAGTACAAACCTGGCTTCTTGCCTCTGCAGAATAGTGGAGTTCATTGAGGAAACTAGACTCATTAATAATCAGATCTGTAAGAAAGTCAGCTCAAGCCTGAGCTAGAGGATTATGACTCTGTGACCTCACCTCCCTCCAGAAATGCAATTTTCATTTCACCTGTAGTGGCAATGACGGCACTGGCTTTGGAAGGCAAGATCATCTATAAATGTTTTCCAGCTGTTAACAAAGACACATTAGAGAGAAAGTTTCTTGTGAATTTTTCTAAAGGGAGGAGGTGTTTTATAGAATTATGGTATTATCCTGATCTCTGAAGGTTGACTGTGTGTCCTGTGGAAGGTGCTAGAAACTTTGAGGCAGATTCATATGAAGGTTAGACAAGTTTCTCTGTAGATTCCAGTCTTCACTGACTTCTTCTAACACTAAACAACATAGTATGTTTTTAGGAGATTTACAACATTTAATAATAAAAATATTTGAGTGTTTGAAGTATATGAGTTTTAATCAAGTCTAAAAAATGGTTATTTCTAATTCACGTCTTAACTACCCACCAGAATTCCTTCCAAATTTTATGTGTTCCTTAAAATAATAATACAAACAAATCATTGTTTCTACTTAGTGATGTTAGTATGTACCTAGGGCAGGGGCATCTGTGGAAGCATAGTTAGTGTATAAGAGGTTGAAATCTTAAAGAAACTAACACTACATCTCTTGGAAACCATCTGTGGCAATTAACTCATCAGCTTGGCATGGGGTGTCCTGACACTCTCCATTCAGCTGGGAGTTTCTCAAGGTTGATCTTGTACAGATTTTGAGCATATAGTCATAACAAGTGAATTCACATGTGTAAGACCTCTGCTCTGTCTGGACAAAATCTATTTACTTGGAATCATCTACAACCAGAAAGTTTCTAATATTCTTCTTCCTCTTGTTTCATAATGACCCCTGAGTCTTGCAAGAAAGAGGTTTGATATAGATGTTCTATATTTTACCTGGACATTTCATAATCTCTTATTCTCAGTACCCCGAATGAACATAGACCTTCATCTTATTCACAATAGAATGCCAAAAAAGCTTCTTTAGTGATGGCTGAGAGATGTACTAACCTCTGGTTATAAATATAAGAGTGTACAGGCCAGTTTATTACTGTGTCCTTTTGTTAGAATAGCACTTTTAGGTTGGTCTCAGGTGATCAACCAACCTGATTTATTTTATATCATCTTGTTACCAGTTCAAAATAATTTCATTATGTTTACTATAAAAGTCATCTATCTGTTTCCTAGAATATTACTTGTTCTATACTCTGAGTGTGTTTTGACCTTCATGCCTCTTCAGACCACAAGATCTTCTGCCAGATAAACTTAAATTGTTATCGATTCTGTACTTATCTTGCCAAGTTCCTATGTTGCCAGATTCCTTCGGGAAATCTCCAGTTTATGGTTTTGCCCTGTAAAAGGAGCCTAAAAAATTAACTTATGACTATTCTCCTGAGTTTCACATTATTGAAGCCCTTGGATTAGCTTTTCTGTGAAAAGAGGTAAATCTCGCTTATTTAGTCAATATTTCAGTTGTTGGTCTTTACTCTTATTCCCTGAGATTAGCACAGGGTCTACATACACTCTAGCCACATATTCTTGACTTTAAATATGGGGCAAGGGAAGTGTTCTGTCTTGTGAACTGAGTTTTCAATTCTTCAAAAAATGGTCAGTTAATTGCAGGACGATCATGACAGTATTACAACAGGGTTATTGTTTTTATAACTCTCTGTTGGGAGCTGACTCCTAGCCGAAAGCGGCTATCATCTTTGCAACCATCTCAGGCCATATACCCTGACAAGAGACTTGTTTTCAACAGCCCGAAACAGCTGAGCACACTCTGATAAATATCTTGTTTTTCTCACATATCTTGTTTTGCTGTTTAGTGCCACCAGCTGCAAGGCGCACGTGATAGCCACGCTGCTGGGTGCACGTGGTCTCCTCACTGCTAGCTAGGTGCACGTGATATCCACGGTGCAAGGCACATGACGTAGTGCCTTCAGCTGTGCTTGTCCACGAGGGTAAGGCACGTGGTAAAGGGTATAAATACCCAGGATTTCCTTCCAATAAACGAGACTTGATCAGACTCCCTGTCTTGTCTCCATTCTTCGTGTCTCCGTCCCCACTCTCTCTCTTGCTAGGCCCTGACCCGCGGACCGGAGCAGCAGGACGGGCGGTTACAACTCTCAGGGTTCACACCTGGGTAAGATTTAAAATCACTTCTAGCATTGTGAACAATATCCAGAATGGATGAAGCTTCTACGTGTCCATCACCTTGATATTTCCCATGTTCTAGGATTCAGTTATAAATATCATACAGAATATTGGCATTGTTCTTGGTTATTCTCAATTTATTTCTTATGATTTAAACACATACCTGGTTGCATTTTATTGTATTAAGCAGAGGATTAGAGACTGGCAAATTTGAAAAGTATATCTATTGAAGTCAAAGTAAAAGAAAAAAATGTATCCCAATTAGCATTGGAGATCATTAGAAAATTTAATGTAATATAGTACAAATTAATTTTAGAGTGATGAAATAAAAATGTTCTCAGTAAAATCAAACCATATCTACCTTGTAGCAAAAAACCTTAAGATTTTAAAAATATATTATTTTTGAAATTTAGTTATCATTTCATTATCATATATATCACATATAATTATTTATTATTATTATAGTTATCATTGCCCCATCTTCTTTCTTCCCTACATTCCTTTTAATGTATATTGCTGAGTCTTTCTTAAATTCATAATTTCTCACCCCTCTATATATGCTTATGCCTATACTATATGTGTATATGTTTATTGTATACTATATGTCTGTCTGTCTGTATGTATGTATGTATATATGTATGTATCTTTGTGTGTAAATACAACTTCCTTGCTCCATAAAGTGTTACTTTTTATTTATTAATCAAGAATAACCAGTTGATATTGTTTGACCAATTGAGAGTCTCTTCTCTGGCAAAAACTATTTCTCCCAATCTCAACATTCCTTTGTCTCTAATTCTTTGTCTATGTTGGGTCTCATGATATTCACCCTGTCCATGTTACCATGTCTGTCCTTGTTCAGGTTTTTATATGAAGCCACAGTGAAAAGTCTTCATGTACGTATCCTCTCTAACATTTCTAAGAGATGCGTTATCATAGCAAACCTCCTGTTCTTCTGGCACTTCCAGCGTTTCCAACTTATCTTTCACTATAACTTTTGAGCCTATGTGCAGTTGTCATGTTGTAGATGTATCGGGTGGGGCTGGGCAACACATGGACTCTTGCTTTTGACATTTTGGCCTGTTGTAATTTTCACTAATGCTCTACATCTATTGCAAGCCACATTTCTTGGGAATACACACACACATTGTGTGTGTGTGTGTGTGTTTACTCATACTCAGTCTCCCATGGAAACCTTTGCCATCCCTCTTGTTTGTATCTATCTATCTATCTATCTATCTATCTATCTATCTATCTATCAGATAAGGATAAACATTTGTGAAATAGCAATCATGCTGGTTTTATCAGGTTGCAGTAAAAGATTCTTCTTTATATTCTATGAACTCAATGTTTCTAGGTAGTTGCTAGGGTTCTAGCATCAAGCATAATTTTTCTGCCTAGAGAAAAAACAATTAAAAAGATTTTTTGTAGTCACTATTAGACTGACAGCAATATCAGACAACAATTTATTTTGACATGGACATGACCAGTGACATTTTTAGAAAAGGAATAAGTTGTCTCATGGTAAACTAGCAAAGCCAAACCCATATGGAAAAGATACAAGAGGGATGGCAAAGGTTTCCAAGGGAGACTGAGTATGAGTGTTTATGAATGTCTGATTATTGTCTGGAAAGGATACCAAGTAGAGATTCCTCATCATTGATGTTAACAGCCTGAGACTCCTCACCTACAAAAAGCTGCTCTGCACAAAAGCTACTACTATGTTCTGTGTTGTACCTAATTAATATGATGAGTTCCAGCTTTCAGTGGCAGCAATGGTAGAGAACATCATTAATCCTAAATGTGTTCACATGTTTTTGTGAGTCTGTTTTTCTGTTTTTTATTCTTTCACAATACCCTCAAGCCAGCCATGGGTCCAGGACTCAAGTTGGATAAAACATGAAAAGTAACAAACACATATCCCGGCTCCATAAGAGAAGCATATTCTGAACTAAATTTCCCATAAAGTTGTTCTTTCTGGTATTTTGGACAAAGTTATTAAAAAGTAACTAACACATATTTAGTACATTAATATTACTAAAATGTATAATACTTAAGAAACTTAAGGTGTGTGAAATATAGTTAAGAAAAGTAGAATTATTCTAGACATTAAGTATTGATCAAGAAACTTCAATTGATTGGCAAACAGTAGAAAATAAATGATTTTAAATATTGTATAGGAGTGGTAGTGACAGGAGTGTGTCATAGACAACCTATTTGGGGGTGATCACTCACAGCCTCTGAGTCTCAGCACTGATTGGTAATGCATTGCTACCTTATGGCTATAATTGTCCAAGCCATGGGATGTTACCCAAGATTCCAGGACAGGCAGGAAATTCACTCCTGTGTAATTAGTCTAAAATATAATCGGGATGCCTTTAGCTACTCCAGAGCAGTGAAGCCAACATTGCACCAACAGATAGCATCTTTCCTGACAGATCAATATTGAAGTATGCCACATCCAGCAATAAGAATGACCATTCATGCCTTTTCTACCCAAACAACCTACATAGCATGTTCTGCCACTATGAAGTCTTACCAGCAGAGATGCTTCCACGTCATGGTTAAGGAGATTGTGAGAATCTGTGTTTTGGAATATTCAGAGAGAAAACTGAACACTGTAGTCATCTTTGAGGAATCTGTACAGACGTAGCTACTAACTTTACTAACAGCAAAAGTATATGAGTACCTGCCTTCTCAGCATAAACATGTCCCAGTGTGGATGTTGTGATTTGAGCGTGAGATTCCAATGATGGTTCAATAGTGTTTCGTGTCTACCCATCTGGATAGTCCTACGCAGTCTCTCAGTAGGGATTTGCACATAGCATAACATAAACTTTATTAAATCTTCTATACTGCTGGATATTAAATATGTAAAATAATGGGTCTTGCTCCACAACTCCTTCCAAGGATGTGTTCAGATATATCATAAAGCTCTCAATACCCATGTGTCTGAAAAAGCACTTGTCAAATTGAGTGCTATTGTCATGCTCCACATGAGCATGGGTGGTACTTAGTTTGAGAGCAGCTGATATTTATGGACTACGCTCACTAAAGCCTGCTCCGTTTTATGAATTATAGTGCAACATGTGGAGTCTCAAAATCATTCAGAATCCTCATGTGGTCGTTGTCAAAACAATAGCTACATCCTCTATACATTTTCATGCAGAAGTTCACCATACATCCTTTCTTCCTTACATTTTTGAAACTTTCTCATCTATAGTGTGTCTCCCCTTCATCTTGTAAGCATGTTTATTTAGTCAAACACCAAGGAGTTGTTTTCCTAGACTTCATACCTTTACTCATGATTTCTTTTTTTTCTTTTTTTTATAATTTATTTTTTCTCAAATGGTAATTCATTCGTACAGGGGTTATAAACACAGAAAGGCAGGATATGGGGGAGGGAATGACATTGGAGTGTGGGTGTTCAGGGGGAATACAGATATCTTCAGAACCGGGTATCGGCTGGGTGAAGGTTCAGGGGACAAGTCACTATGACTCTGCCTATGACTCGCTTGACCTTATCTAAGTTGGTATTGTCTGCCAAGGCTACCTATTTACAAGGTCTATGACTATTCAGGCTTGTAGATTTCCACAAAAGCTGCCTGTTTACAATAGCTTATAGCCATCTGTTTCAATGTTTTTCCACAGAGACCCAAGACTTGGTGTTAGTATACATGTATGACAGGCCTATTGCTGATTTTAGGCCTTCAGTATGTAAGCAGGGCTGCCCCTGACATTTCCTCCCTTCTCTAAGTATAGAAGGGCTGTGGCAATTCTAATCTTGTGAAGGCGGGGATAGAGGCCTGACCTCCAGTTACTCATGATTTCTGTATTCAGTTCTCTTGTTCTGTTCTTTCTAACCCATATACCTTACCCTATTCTCCACATCTTCTGTATTCCAGTTCTGAATGCTTTTATGCATATTTAATTCCTCCTTGGCATATATATATATATATATATATATATATATATATATGAATATATGTGTGTATATATTCTTGACTCCTAACTCATTCTTCTAGAGCCCTTGACTTTTATTTTAATGACAGTTTTACCCAAATAATGTCCATTTCTTTTGTCCTATGCAGTTCAAAAATCTTATTAAGTTCACTTGTCTATCATCAGCATGTCTAGAATATATCTCCAGGACATATTACTTTACTTACATAATTCAAATATTAGTATCTTCTAAAAACTTGTTTTTTGAGGTTATAGCCCAGTTATGACACTTTAGAGGTAGATCATAAAAGCTTCGAAGATTTAACATAATTTGAGGCAGTCACTGAAGGTAGTCAGTCTTGCTATTAAGAACTTCAGGTATTAATCCAGAACAAATCTTTGGAACTCTTCCTGTAATTGTGATGGCACATTGTACTGTTCAGTCTATCTCTGGTCTCACATCTCGAATGACATCATCTATCTTCTCTCTCAGATTCAAACCTGTTCTCTGAACTTTCTATAAAATCCTAGCTCATTTTTTTCTTTTTGTAAATCATAGGTTTTCCTAACACAAGAATCACTTTGCCTTCCTCTGCAATACCAGTTTTAAAACTCACAATCTATGTATCAATTTTATTCTTGAAGTTAGCTACATAGCTATAGAAAATTTGCATGGAATTTATTGTATGATCTTTCTCTTTTATACACTCTCTCTGATGTGTTTCTTAAGCTCTCTCTAATCTCTCTTCTCTCTCTCTGATCTCTGTCTCTCATTCTTTCTCTAATCTTTCTCCTTTCTCTGTCTCCGTCTCTGACTCTGTTTCTCTCTCTCTGTCTCTCTGTCTCTCTGTCTCTCTGTCTCTCTCTCTCTCTCTCTCTCTCTCTCTGTCTCTCTCTCTCTCTCTCTCTCACACGCACACACACATATAAACAATTTTCATTAGTGTACAACATGGCTACTAACATGTGTGATAATTTGTAAATGCTTTGTGTAATTTGAAATCACTAATAGTTTTGGATGGAGACTTTGGCGAAGGTCTTTTATGTGGAGAATTATATCAATCATACTATCTGTAAATAGAGATCCTTTGATTATTTTTACTATTTGCATCCTTTTCTTTCATTCTCTTGTCTTATTTTCTTAGCTGATGAGATTCAGTCAAAGTATTTTATTGAATAGCAGTGGAGAGAGTAAAAACTCTTGTCCTGTTCTTCATTGTAGTGGAATGCCTTGAGATTTTATCCCATTTACTCTTATGTTAAATCTAAGTTCACCACATGTAGCCTTTATGGTGTTGAGGTATAAGCCCTCGATACTTATTGTCTTGATGATTTTTGTGATAAACTGATGATAACAATTATCAAAGGCTTTTTCCTGTATCTAAGGAAATAATCATATTGTTTCTGTCTTTGAGTGTATCCATAAGATGAAGAGTATTTATTTGTGAATATATGTTGAATCATCTCTACATCTCTCAGATGATCAACTTCTTATGTTGAAATTTTTCTTTAAAAAAGTCACTTTAATGTAGAGAACTTAAAGATAACATCATACCATGAGATTTAAGTAGCTATTCAACAAAATCCTTAGCTAATCCCAAATTCTATACATTTCAGAGAATGTTAATTCTGTTAGATCACCATTCTTAAGCCATGGACATTATTTAGGGTTTTACTCTTTCACAATCTATTGTATTTATTCTTATACACTAGAAAAAGACAAAAGCAAAGAAAGAAATAAACAAACAAAAAACCAATATACTTGTCAAAGCTGAAAGAAGGAAAACTGTCTTTCTATTCTATTTTATGCTACATTTGTAGTGTTGCCCGACATTAGACCTTCCCCATAACTAATTTTGTCTGTGTTTAGTTTTAGAATTTTATACTGAACTTACAGTCACAGCTGTTAGCATTTGTATGTTATAGGTTAAGATGTGAATATGAGCATTCTGATTTTTTTTTCCTTAAGTTTTGGTGATATTACTTAATATTATACATTCTTTAAGAACACTATTTTCATGCAAACTTTTGATTTCATTTTAATTAAAGATGAAATACATTCCAATTTATATGTGAGCCAATTTTTATTATTGATTCATCTATTTATGCATAACTATGTAAGATCCATTTACTTGCAATAGTGAACAGAGCAGCATTAAACTTAGATTTATAAAAATCTCTATAAAAGGATATGAAGTTCATTTTTGCATGTCTTCAGGGTAAAAACAGATGGTTCATATGGTAGTACTCATTTTAATTATGTGAGGACTCGAAATGTTTATTTCTATAATGGATAAATTAATTTGCACCTTCACTAGCAGTTCCCTTTTCTATAGTCCTCTCCAACATTTCTTGTTACCTATTTTGAAAATAGCACTTTTGATAGGTGTGAAGTAGTATCATAAAATAATAATTTTCTTTTTTTTGATTTTTTTTATTGGATATTTTATTTACATTTCATATGTTATCCCCTTACCCCATCCCCCACCCACCCGGGAACCCCCATCCCCTTACCCCTCCACCTTCTTCTCTGTGGATGTAACCCCCACCTACCCCCCCCACTCCCACTTCCCCACCCTCAAAATTCCCACCCCCTGGGGCGTCCAGCCTTCATGAGGTCAAGTATCTCATCTTCCACCTGTGCCCGGCAGGGCCCTCTACTCTTACATATTCAGCTGAAGCCCTGGATCCCTCCATAAGTGCTCCCAGGCTGGTGGTTAGGACCCTGGGAGCTGTGGTTGGTTGGTATTGTTGCTCTCCTCATGGTGCCACAAACCCTTTCAGCTCCTTCAGTCCTCACTCTAACTCCTCCATTGAGAACCTCATGATCAGTTCAATGACTAGTTGTGAGCATCTGCCTCTGAATATGTCAGACTCTTGAAGGCCTCTGAGGAGACATCCATATCAGGCCATTATCGGCATGTACTTCCTGACTTCCACATCAGCGTCTACCTTTGGTGACTGCATATGGGGTGGATACTCAGGTGGAAAGGTCTTCAAATGGCCCCTCCTTCAGTTTCTGTCCCTCACTTTGTCTCCATGTTTGCTCCCTTGAGTATTTTGTTGCTCCTTCTAAGAAGAACTGAATCACCCCCACTTGGTCTTCCTTTTTTATGAGCTTCATGTGGCCTGTGAGTTGCATCTTGGGCATTTCAAGGTTCCGGGCTAATATCCAATAATCAGTGAGTGAATACCATGTGTGTTCTTTTGTGATTGGCTTACTTCACTCAGGATGATAATTTCTAGTTCCATCCATTTACCTAGGAACCTCTCGAATTCATTGTTTTTAATAGCTGAGTAATACTCCATTGTGTAAATATACCACATTTTTTGAATCCATTCCTCAGTTGAAGGACATCTGGGTTCTTTCCAGCTCCTGGCTATTATAAATAAGGCTGCTATGAACATAGTTGTGCATATGTCCTTGTTATATGTTCGAGCATCTTCTGGGTATATGCCTAGGAGTGGTATAGCTGGATCCTCGGGTAATGCTATGTCCAATTTTCTGAGGAACCGCCACACTGATTTCCAAAGTGGTTGTACCATCTTGCAGTCCCAAAGTGGCTGGTTATGAAATCAACTCAAACAAATCAGTAGCCTTCCTCTACATGAAAGATAAACAGACTGAAAAAGAAATTAGGGAAATGACACCCTTCACAATAGTTGCAAATAATATGAAATACCTTGGTGTGAATCTAACCAAGCAAGTGAAAGACCTGTACGACAAGAACTTCAAGTCCCTGAAGAAAGAAATTGAAGAAGATCTCAGAAGATGGAAAGATCTCCCATGCTCATGGATTGGCAGGATTAATATAATAAAAATGGCCATCTTGCCAAAAGCAATCTACAGATTCAATGCAATTCCCATTAAAATCCCAACTCAATTCTTCACAGAGTTAGAAAAGGAAATTCTCAAATTCATATGGAATAACAAAAAACCCAGGATAGCGAAAACTATTCTCAACAATAAAAGAACCTCTGGAGGAATCACCATTCCTGACCTCAAGCTGTACTACAGAGCAATAGTGATAAAAACTACCTGGTATTGGTACAGAGACAGGCAGGAAGATCAATGGAATAGAATTGAAGACCCAGAAATGAACACACACTCCTATGGTCACTTGACCTTTGACAAAGGAGCTAAAACTATCCAGTGGAAAAAGGACAGCATTTTCAACAAATGGTGCTGGTTCAACTGGAGGACAACATGTAGAAGAATGAAAATTGATCCATTCTTATCTCCTTGTACAAAGCTCAAGTCTAAGTGGATAAAGGACCTCCACATAAAACCAGATACACTGAAACTAATAGAAGAGAAGGTGGGGAAGACCCTCAAATACTTGGGCACAGGGGAAAAGTTCCTGAACAGAACACCAATGGCATATGCTCTAAGATCAAGAATCGACAAATGGGACTTCATAAAATTGCAAAGTTTCTGTAAGGCAAAGGACACTGTCAATAGGACAAAACGACAACCAACAAATTGGGAAAAGATCTTTACCAATCCTATATCTGATAGAGAGCTAATATCCAATATATACAAAGAACTCAAGAAAGTAGACACCAGACAACCAAATTACCCTATTAAAAAATGGGGTATAGAGCTTAACAAAGAATTTTCAATGGAAGAAACTCGAATGGCCGAGAAGCACCTAAAGAAATGTTCAATGTCCTTAGTCATCAGGGAAATGCAAATCAAAACAACTCTCAGATTCCATCTCACACCAGTCAGAATGGCTAAGATTAAGAACTCAAGTGATAGTAGATGCTGGCGAGGGTGTGGAGAAATAATAATTTTCGTGATGATGATGGTGTTTGATACTTTAAAAAGGTTATTGGCTATCTCTATTTCTTATTAGAAAAAAACATTCAATTCTGGATATTAGCTCCTTGTCTGAAATATAATTGCTGATGATATTCTTCAATTCTCAGGAATTTCTGTGCCCTCTGTTGATAGTGTGCTGCACAGAATTTTTTAAATTAATTTTATTATATTCCAAATGTTGCCCCTCTTCCTTGTTTCCTCTCTCTTAATTCTTCATCCCTTCCCGTTTTCCTTGCTTCTGATAGAGTGTTCCCCTTCTATCCTCACCTCATCCTCACGAGAATTCCCTTCCTTATAGGATCAAGATTCTTCAGGATTAGTTACATCCTCTCCCAATAAGGCCAGACATCTTCCTTTTTAATACCTGAATAGCATTACGTTTTGTAAAGGAACCACATTTTTTGTATCTATTCTTTGGTTGAGGGACATCTGGGTTCTTTCTAGCTTTTGGCTATTGCAAATAAGTTTACTGTGAACATACTAGAGCACATGTTCTTATAGTAGGATTGGGCATCTTTTCAGAATATGCCCAGGAGTGGTATAGCTGGGTTTTCAGGTAGAACTATTTCCAGTTTTCTGAGAAACATCCAGCATGATTTCCAGAGTGGTTGTAACAGTCTGCAATTCCACCAGGAATGAAATTCTTTCTCTACATCCTCACTAGCACGTTCTGTTGATTGAGTTTTTGATTTTAGCCATTGTGATTTGTTTAAAGTGAAATATCAGGATTGTTTTTATTTGCATTTCCCTGATGACAAAAGATGTTGAATATTTCTTTAAGTGCTTCTTGATTATTCCAGGTTTCTCTGGAGAGATTTCTCTGTTTATCTCTGAATCCATTTTTAAAAATTGGGTTAATTGGTTTTTGCAGTCTAATTTCTTGAGTTCTTTGTATGTTTTGAATATTAGTGTTCTATCAGATGTAGGATTAGTGAAGATTTTTCCCAATCTGTAAGCTACATTTGGAAGGTTACATCTGTAGGTTCTACCTGAACTATTAGGTTACTGTTTTATCCTATTGTCAGTGTTCTTTACCTTACAGAAGAGTTTTAGTTTCATGATATCCTATTTATCAATTGTTGATCTTACATCCTGAGCCATTTGTGTCCTGTTGAGGAAAATTTCCCCTGTACAAACATGTTTGAGGATGTTTCCCACTTTCTCTTCCATTACATTCAGTGCATCTGGTTTTATGTGGAGGTCTTTGATCCACTTGAACTTGTGTTTTGTACAAGGAAATAAAAATGGATCAATTTGCATTGTTCCAAATGTAGACTGCCAGTTAGACCAGCACCATTTGTTGAAGATGCTTCCTTTTTTTCACTGTATGGCTTTTTGCTTCTTTGTCAAAGATGAAGTGTTCGTAATTGTTTGAGTCTATTTCTTAGTCTTTAATTCAATTCCATTGATTGATCTGTTCATCTCTGTATCAATACCATGTGTTTTTGAAACGTTACTCTGTAGTACACCTTGAGGTTAGGGATGATGATTCTCTCAGAAGTTCTTTTAATGTTGAGATTTGTTTTTGCTACCCTGTCTTTTTTTATATGAAGTGGAGAATTGCTCTTTTCATATCTTTGAATAACTGCGTTGCGATTTTGTTGAGGTTTTGCATGGGATTTCTATATTTCTTTTAATAAGATGGCTCATTTTAATATGCTAATCTTATTGATCTATGAGTTTTGGAGATTTTTCTATCTTCTAAAGTCTTCTTCAATTTCTTTCTTCAGGGACTTGAAGGTATTGTCACACAGATCTTCCACTTGTTTGATTAGAGTTACACTAAATATTTGATATTATTTATAACTACTGTGAAGGGACCAGCCCTACAATGGATACTAGAAGGAAAACCCTAACAATAAAGGGTAATTACAACCAAGAAAACACAAGGAATTAATCAGTTCACAACAAATTCAAACCCAGAGAATCATACACAAGTAATACCATCTTCAACTACAAAAATAACAAGAACTAACAATCACTAGTCATTAGTATCTCTCCCATAAATGGACTCAATTTCCCAATAAAAGGACATATGCTAACAGACTCAATACTTAAACAGAATCCAGCATTTTGCTTCATAAAAAAGACATACTTCAGTGACCAAGAAAAATACTACTTGAGAGTAGTATTTCTTGTAAAAAGTTTTCCAAGCAAATGGTCCCTCCCAAGAAACAATCTGGAGTAGCCATTCTAATATTAAATAAAATAGATTTTCAACCAAAAGTTATCAAGAGTTGAGGAAAGACACTTCATACTCATCAATAGAAAAATCCACTAAGATGAATTCTCAATTCTAAACATCTATGCTCTAAATGTAAAGGCACCCACATTGATAAAAATAGATACAAAAATTCAAACCACACATTGAATCTCACAAAATAATAGTAGGAGACTTCAACATGCCACTCTCACCAATGGGCTAGTCATCAAAACAAAAACTAAACACAGACACAGTAATTAAGTAACTTAATTACTTAGTAACTAAGAAACTTAATTACTTAGTAACTTAAGTAACTTCTCTTAGTAACTAAGAGAAGTAATAAACCAATTGCTTTTTAACAGATATTTACAGAACATCTCACTCTAAAATAAAAGAATATGTTTTCTTCTTAGCACCTCATGGAACTTTCTCCAAAATTGATCATATAGTCAGATACAAAACAAGCTTCAACAAATACAAGAAGATTAAAATCATCCCATGCATTATATCAGATCACCACAAAATAAGGCTGGACTTCAATAACTACAAAAATAACAGAAAGCCCACACAATAAAAAAATTTAGCTTATGTGATATTATTTGTTAAAATCTTAGAATATTTCCTGTTTCTTAAGTACTGTTTAGAAAGCTGCAGACTACCTCAATAACTTAGAGTATTTAATATATTTTCATTTCATTGTTTCAGCATATTTATTTATTTATTTATTTATTTATTTATTTATTTATTTGTTTATGATGGGTCTTACTATGTGAATCGGGCAAGCCTGGAGTTTACACAGATCTCCTTGCCTTTGGCTCTAATGTAATTATATTAAATATATGTGCTACCAGACACAAGTTTATTTCAAATTTTAAATTACGGTGTTTTGTCCATTTTAAACAGAAAGTATAGGAATAGAAATTAGACAAAAAAAATTCCCACATGAAATGGTTAAAATAGGGATGAAAATAAATCTAGCTCTTCTCATTCATGCATTACACTATTCTATGTGCAGTAGAGTACATACACTCTACACTCTCAGATATAATAAACAGTTAAATTTCTCAATATTATACATACATATATATGTATATATATGATATGATATATACAAACTGTAATATCAGTGAAATAATTTAGAAAAATACTCCATTTTTTGTAGCCTCAATAAAATGAGTACCCTAGAATACACAAAGAGAAAAACATCACCACAATGAAGATTTCAAACACCATGCATTGGTTCTTAATAAAGCCATCCTCTGCTACATATATGGCTGGAGCCATGGGTCCCTTCATGTGTACTCTTTGGTTGGTGGTTTAGTCCCTGGGAGCTCTGGGGGTTCTGGTTGGTTCCCCAAACCACCCTGGGAACTAACATCCTACTTGGCAAGAAGAGACATTTAAGTGGGAAACTGACATCCTGGTTGGCAAGTTAAGAAGTATACATTAGACAAATTCCATCCTGGTAGACAAGTTAAGAAATGAATATTAGATTAGGCATGTCCTCTGCCATTGTTGAATTCTCCAATCAATGGAAACAGGATACATGTACAACCAATGCATGTTTCTAAGTAAATTCCCTATGCCTAAATCCTGATTGGTGAAATAACATGGTATGGATGTTTCTGAATTTTGTTCTAGAAACTTTGAGGTCAGATTCATGAGAAATTCACAGAAGTCTCTCCCTCTCTCATTGGCTTCAGGTTTCTTCTGACAAAATTCAAACTCATTCATTTAAAAAACATTTAGAATACTTACTACTTAAATGTGTGACTATTATATAAATGCACATGTGTTTTAGATAAGTGCTCTCTGCATTTTTCACTTGCCAAGTCCTTTTTTATCGCCCACAACACTTCTCTCCAATTTTCATATGTTTCTTAAAATAAAAATGTCACAGAGTTTACTTAGTATGATCATATGTGCATACTGCACAGGCATCTCCATATATGGTTAGCCTCCCAACTTTTGAATTTTTAAAGAAATCTAAGAAATCTTCAGCCAGGAGAGGGACGTCCTGAAAACTTCTAATCTTCTAGGAAATTGTCCAGCTTTAACTTTTGCAGATTTTGTGCATACTACCATAAGGAGAGAATGCACGCCTACAAATATCCTGTTCATCTGTACAAAATATGTTTCCTTGGAATTCTCTACTACCTCTGGTTCTTATACACTTTATATTTCCTATTACATGAAGATTCTTGAGTCTCTGGAGGAAGAGTTATGATTTCGATGACCCATTTTTAGGTGGGCATCCCAGCATCTCTTATTCTCAGCATTGTGAACAATAGTGGGCCTATGTGTTAATCACCATACACTACAAATGAAGACTCTTTGAAAAGGGTTAAGGAATAGACTAACCCTTTAGTATAAAGATAGGAGCTTAGGGGGTCAGTCTTTTATTATTTCTATTTAGTATAGTAATAAAAACTTCTTTCCCTATGTTTGTGTACTCATCAGCTAAATATTTTTGTTTGTAAATTGGTGCATTGGGCCATCAACTCAATCATAAACTGGTTGTTTATTCCCAAAACTTTAATGACACTATTGCACCTGGCGTCTTTATGTTATAACTCCCAAGGTCCACACCTGGCTAGGATTTATAATTGCTTCCACAACTGTGGAAACTATCCAGGAGGGATGAAACTCCATCGTCTCAACCATATTATTTCTCCATGCTCCATGACTCAAGTATATGGTATCTTCAGGTGTCTTAGTTTGAGTTTCCATGGCTCTGAAGAAACATCATGACCAAGGCAACTCTTATAAAGGCAAACATTTAATTGGCGGTAGCTTACAGTTTCAGAGGTTCAGTCAATTATTATCATGGTGAGCTGTGTGGAAGCATGCAGGCAGACATGGTACTATCACTGTCAAGAGTTCTATATCTTGATCCAAAGGCAGTCAGGAGATTGGATTTCTACACTGAGCAGAACTTGATCATAGGAGTCATCAAATCCCACACCTACCTTCACACACTTCTTCAGGCAACGCCACACCTACTCCAGTAAGGCAACTCCTCCTTATATTGCACTCTCTATATAAAAAACATTCAAACACATTAATCTGTGGGAGACAAAAATAGTCTTACACTCTAGAGATTTTTGACCCTTAAACATTACAGGCTATTGATTTTGCTTTTAATCTTTCCAAATCATTACATCTAAAAATATTTAATAAATTCCTTGTGAATTTCACACTATTATCCCAAATTCAAGTCATCTCCTAATCCTTCCATATCTGACCTCTGTCCTCGCAACATGCCCCCCTTAAAATAAGTGGACAAACAAACATCTCACTATGGAACATGTGTCAAGATCTGTCACACAGTATACCCTTTTGCACAAATAGCTTGATTTTGCAAATGTTCACTGCAATTAGTCGTTGGTGTGGTTAGAGGCTTCTGGCTTTTGCTCACTATCAATACTGTATCCTCCTGGGATTCCTCTTGAATATCCTGTTGTTGCTGTCTGTCAAGGAGATCCTACAGTTATGATATTTGAAAACCAAACACTTCATTTACTTCAGCATTTCATAGGTGGGGTGGATGTTAACAGGCTGCATCATCAACTTGATGGGCTTAAGGTTCAATGTAATGTAATATAATATAATATAATGTAATGTAATGTAATGTAATATAATGCAATATATATGGATATATTATTGGCATTAACCTGAAGGAATTTTGGTGAGGTGTTTGTTTCCAAATTACTCAACTGAAGAACTATTTATTAATGAAGAATGTTTTTGTTTATGAAGGTATCAGGACAGCTACAAGGGCAGTCAGTAAACAATATACACATACCTATAATGTCTGTATATACATCAAATTATGAAACAAATATTTTAGTCAATAGAATAAAAGTATTATTCTCCTCAATTCTTGAGCAAATATAGTTCTGATTAAAAAAATTCATTTACACATCTATATTTTGTGGGGTATTGCCTATGTTTTCTTCTAAAAGTTCTAGTGTTTTAGATTTCACGTTTCAGGTTTAGATCTTTATCTATCTGGATTTCATTTTTGTGCAAAGTGAAATAAACAGGTCTCATTTCATCCTTCTGTACATGGACTTCAGTTTTTTGTCGCCTTCATTCAAAATGCTTTCTGTGCTCCAGTGAAGATTTCTTGAACATTTGTCAAATATTAAATGGCCAAAGATACATGTCTTCTTGTTTGGGTCTTCAACTTTGTCCCATTGGGCTATATGTGTGTTTTTGTATTAATACCATACCGTTTTTGCTACTATGTCTTTGAAATATTTCTTAAGATTTGAAATCGTAATACTTCCTGTATTGTTCCTTTTGCTCAGTATACTTTGTGTTATCTATAATTTTTGTGGTACCATATGAAGCTTAGAATCATTTTATTCTATTTCAGTGAAGAATGAGATGGAGGCTTTCATTGGGATTGTATGAAATGTATAAGTAGCTTTTGGCAAAATGGATAAATCATGGTGAAAGGTCTACAGCTTCTGCCCTTCTGGATAGTTATCCACTATTTCCAAGAATTGGATATTTGGGCATAGCACGGCAGCACTCTGATATTACATGTTTCATATAACATATGATTTACACAAAATAATGAGTCTAATCTTGTTTGTCTATTTGCAAGAAAATGCTGAGACAGTACTTCACAAATTTATAAATTTAACCTCTAAATACCTAGAAGACACCTAGACATGTTGCAAGTTACTAGTGTATCCAAAAATGGGGATGCAGGGGACCTGGATTCATAATAAGTATGTAAAGTTTCTCTGAAGCCAATTGAGTGATTTTCACTAAAACCAATATCTTGGGTCAGAAAAGTATTGAGAAATTTCAGTAGTCATTGTGAATACATTTTCTAAATCTAACATCTCTCTATTACTATGACATTCAAAAATATACTGCACTTCATCATAACTCATTAGTATCTATTGTGTCTGATTTTTGCCCTGCAAACTCTTTGTGTGACTCTGTGTTTTCATAACTTCAAACTCTTTATCAATGACCTTCTTAAGCTTCCATTGTCCTGTATCTATGATATCCATCTTCACATTTTTTTCCCTGTCCCATCTCAAATATCTTAGTTTAACACTTATGTCCTATGTATTCTAGTCTATATGCTTTACTGCTCATGTTTTAGGCATTTTCAACTACCCTATAAACTGAATACATACTGCTGACCACGAGAGGTTTTGTCATTTCCTTTGAGTCACTTCTCATCAATTCATGTTCACTGTACTGCTGTCATTGCCACTTTCTGTTATTATATATTTGTCTTTTTCTTCCCTCTTTGCCTATGCCTTTCCTCTATTGATTTGGCTCTAATAGAAAATGTCTCCCAAAAAGCTGTGTTTTTCATGTAATGCCCAATTATGGTACTATTATTAAAAGTTGTAGAGAATGATATTTGTTTAGGTGTTCTTGGATCATTGTTTAAGTATTTTTCCATTAATGTTCATAAGTGAAATTGGCCTCAAATTCTCTTTTTTTGTTGAGTCTTCGTGTGGTTTAGGTATGAGGGAGACCGTGGCCTCAGAAAATGAGTTTGATAGTCTTCATTGTGATTCTATTGTATGGAATAGTTTGAGGAATATTAGTATTGACTCTTCTCTGGCAGTCTGGTAGAATTCTGTACTAAAACAATCTTGAACTTTGTATTTTTTTTCTTTTTTTTTAATTTCTTTTTTTTTTTGAACATGAAATGCTTTTTTTATAGCATGTTTTACAAGGGGAGGGGGTAAGAGGGTCCAGGTGATGGAAAAGTACAAAATCTTCTTGGCCTGTGCCTTGAAACATGTCATGGTCTATATGGTACACTGCCTTGAATTATGATCTACCTGCAGTTCTTCAGAAGATATGGTACACTGCTTGAGTTATGGTCTCCCTGCTATTCTTAAGAAGACATGGTACTCTGCTTTGAGTCTATCTGCAGTTGCTAAGCAGGATCTTGCAGTTGCCAAGCTTCAGAGGACATTGTGCAGGTAGGGAAAGGTAGGGGGTGAGGGTAAGGGCGAGGGTCCTGGCTTCTGGCATCTCCCCCTTCTCTGTTTAGTTAGAGAAGGCGTCTTATGATCAATCCCAACTATGTGAGTTTTGAATTTGGATGTCTAGTTATGGGGGGTCTTAGACAAGTTCACAACCCCAAAACACTGATGTGAGACGAGTCACATCGATGGTTGAAGGCTTTAGGCTGTGGACGATGGGCAACGTCAAGGGACTCTGATGTGGGTGAAAGGAGGGTGAGAGCCCTGTCTTAGGCCATGTAGGCTGCACCCACTCCCAGCACCACGCACTCCTTTTCGGCTGCATTGGGTGGGCCCCTGGGAAGTGGACCTACAATAATCCCGTCATTGGGCTAACTCACAGCCATCCTAGTCTCTTGTAAATGTTCAAGTTACCAAGCATTTGTCAGTTTCGGGTGTAATATTGTCATAAAGGAAGGCTCCCCAATGTTAGCGGCCATATCAAGGGTGGCCTTGGTTTAGGAAAAAGCCAATTTTTGTTGTGGTGATCAAGAGGCCAAGCTCTCTAGCGAGAGAAATGAGGGCAAAGCCAGGCATACCAGGAACCCTTCTGGAGGGCGTGGAAGTCTAGGGGTCGACCGTAGCGGGAGGAAGGGGAGCTGACAGCTGTGTCAGTCTCCTGCGGAGTCATTTCTGGATCCTCTGCAATTTTCAGCTGATGGTAATGAACTTCAACTGCCTTCTTGATGGCAGCATCAACCTGGTTCTGTGGACGACAGGTCACGGGTGATGATCTCTGTCTTGCTCAATCTTGATGTCGTGCTCACATCCTCTCAATGAGGGTCAGTCCGGATGGGTCCGTGCCTCGAGCCCCACGTCTGGGTGCCACTTGACCCGACCGGCGGGTCCTGGTTATTCGTGGGGGCGAGGAGGACTGCAACCTGCTATTCTTCAGAAGATATGGTACACTGCTTGAGTTATGGTCTCCCTGCTATTCTTCAGATGATATGGTACACTGCTTTGAGTCTATCTGCAGTTGCCAAGCAGGATCTTGCAGTTGCCCAGCTTCAGGGGACCTTGTGCAGGTGGGAAAAGGTAGGGGGTGAGGGTAAGGGCGAGGCTCCTGGCTTCTGGTCCATCTGGGTTAGAACTTCTAATAGCAGGCATCACGGGTGATTCAATTTTACCTGGAAAGAAAAAAGAAGGGGATTCTCAGGGAGATTTCTCTTCCCTGGATGTAAATTGTTATTCATCGTATTTATGATTGGGCCTGGCTTTGTGAGGGTATCTATTTTTTTCATTAATATTTGTGGTAGCCGGTTAGCTGTGCCTTCTGTGGTATTGGGCAGGCATATCAGTCCTTGGCTCCATAAGGGAACTGGGACTGGGGCATTCCCTTTATGGGTATGAGGGTCCTTCCCCATATCGGTGGCAAAGTTTTGTTGGTCTTGGTGGTGCCCGAGGTCACCAACATGGTCAGCAAGAGATTTGCCATGAGCTTTCAGCTTTAGAGAGAGAAAAGTCAACAAGGCATGACGGAGAGTATTTTTTTGTATTTTTTGTATTTGTATACTTTGTATTTTTTTTTTTGACTGGGAGATTTTAATGAATGTTTCTATTGATTTAAATTTGGTAAGTGGTATCTCTTTGGAAGATCATACATTTCATTTAAATTTTCTAATTTTAGAGTACTGGCTTGGAAATAAGACCTAATGATTTTTTTTTTTAATTTCCTTAGTGCCTGTTGTTATGTCTCCCTTTTCATTTATGAGTTTGGTAATTTGGATATTGTCTCTTGGCCATGCACTTATTTTGGATAAGGGTTTGTCTATAATGTTAATTTTCTCAACGAACCAGATATTTGTTTTCTTCATTCTTGTATCGCTCTCATTGTTTCTAATTGATTGATTTCAGCCCTAACTTTGATTATTTTCTTCCATCTCCCACTCTTGTGTTTGTTTGCTTCTTTTTATTCTACACTTTTCGGCTGTACTGTTTTGTTGCTAGTTTGAGATATCGGCAGGTTTTTTTTTTAAATGAAGACAATTGGTACTGTGAATTTCCTCGTAGCACTACTTTCTTTGTGTTCCGTAAGTTTGAGCATGTTGTTCCTTCATTTTCTTTGACCTCTAGAATGTCTTTGATTGCTTTTCTTTCTTGTTAACCCAGTGGTCATTGGATATAGAGTTCAGTTTCAATGGAATTGTAGGATTTCTGTTTTTTGAGTTGTTTTTTATATCCTACACTAATCTAGGGTGATCTGATAAGATGCAAGAGTTTATTTCTATTTCCTGTTATCTGCTGAGGCTTGTGTTGTGATGGAGTATATGGTCAATTTTGGAGAATGTTCTGTGAAGTGCTGATAAGAATGTATATCCTCTTGTAATGGGGTAAAACGTTCTGTTAGGTCCATTTGGTTCATACTGTCTGTTAGCTTCATTATTTCTGTTTAGTTTTTGTCTCCATGAGAGTGAGGTTGAAATTCCCCCAATATTAGTGTGCAGAAACTCACAGTCAAACATTGGATGGATCGTGGGAATCTTATGGGAGGGTTGGGGGAAGGATTTAGGGACACAAATTGGTTAGGAACTCCACTGGAAAACAAGCACAGTCATAGAATGTAAATCTTTTAGGGGCTCTTAGAGACTTACCCACCAATTAAAGAGCATACAGACAGTGGACCTAGAAGCCCTACACATATGTTGCAGATATGCAACTAGATCTTCATCTAAGTCTTTCAACAACTAGAGGGGGCAGAGTTGTCCCTACTGCTGTTGCCTGTCTGTGGACTCCATTCCTCTAACTGGACTGCCTTGTTTGGCCTCAGTGGGAGAGTAGTTAATAAAAAATAATTTAATGGGAAAACATTGTGGAGATTTTTGAACACTGAACATAACTGAAGGTGGTCAGTAAGGGTTTGACTCTTGCAATTTCAATGTGATGGTTTTTGATTTATCTTTTAATGTTGTGTTTTGTTATATTTTGTTGATATGTTGTTTTCTAATGACAAAAACGAAGAGGGTATGTATGAGAGGGGAGAAACTTGAAGGATTAGATACAGAGAAAGCTGTAATCAGGATACACATACACACACACACACACACACACACACACACACACACACACACGAGAATAGAAAGTGTTATCCAGTCCATTCTGTGTTTGGGCATGATTCTCTTTAGCTTTTGGCTACACCCATTTTCAGATCAAAATGAATGAAAATTATTAATAATCTAAAGAACTACTTAGAGGCTAAATCAGAAGGATAGTTAGAGCTCAGGAATAAAATTTAAGTGTCAACTGTAGTTTATGGCTTCTAACAAAATTTTTTTGAAGTTTCTCACAGTAGTAATTATTACTTACAATACATACTACTGAAAGATTGCTGAAGGCTTAAGGACACATGTATGAATTAGAAACATGTTGTCAAGGTCATAGAATAAGCCTCATTATGAGCAAGATTATTAGGTTGTTAAAAAGCAATGAAAAGAGAATGCCAGTATTAATGTGCATAAACCATGAATATAAACACATACTAGTAATTTCTGGTCATCTATAAAAGGGGTCAATTTTAGTGACAACTACAAACCTTAAAAATATTAATTCTTAAGGTACAACTCATCTAGTATTAAGTGTCGGGTAACAAAAATAATAATGCCATTTATAATATCTCTATGATCATTGATAAGTAAATTTAATTAATTGCATAAATCACATTCAAATGATGGCTCTAGGAAAAACATATCTTATTAAGTTAAGAGTTAGCTTTTAAGCAAAGTCATAACACATAGACACAAATGTATGAGTGCACACACTGGGCTGGGCTGTTAGAGAGCTGGGGACATCCATCGTGATGAATGCTCACAGAATTCTCAACTAAATAAAAATAGGAAAAAAATTCAGATGAAATATTATGGAAAAGGACAAAATCTGCTGGGTGATAG
>NW_021604989.1:379200-417258 GCF_004785775.1 Grammomys surdaster
CTTCTTCCATGTTGGCCCCTGTGCTTTAGTTGTTAGGGCATGTGTTGTAGATGCATCCTATAGAGCTGGGATAATTATAGTCTCTTTTTTCTTCTTTTGGAGCAGTTTGGGCTTCTGTAAAGGTCCCTGTCTGCTGTAGGGAAAAAGAAAATCTCTTTCACTAATAAAGGATGAGACCTAATCCTACCTGTAGGTGTAAGTATATGTATATAAGATTATTTAAATTGTTTACTTGATCTTCATTTAACTTTGTTAAGTGGAATCTATTGAGAAAAATCATCCATTTCATTTAGATGTTCCGATTTTATGCAGTATTTTATGGAGTTTGAAGTATGGCTTAGTTGTTCTTTGGATTTTCTCAGTGTCTGTTGTTAAGTGAAGTAGAAACTTAAGGGTTCTTTGAAAAGGCAGTTGTTTTGGATGGTGTTTTGCTGTGGAAAAAAACACAAAGGAGTCTTTTTCTGGAGTGGACACAGGTGAAAGATTCAGGCAGAGTCATGAAGGAATATGCCGCTGAAGCAGACACAGGACAAAGGATGTTCTGCTAAAAGAAACACTTGAATGGACATGTGATGAAGGATCCTTTGCTAAGTATACACATATATTTGTCCATATGATTGTGTAGTTGAACTGCATTTTCTCCATAGAGAGAAATGAACTAAAAAACTTCTGGTGGTATGAGGTAGATTTTTACTCCTTCTGTGGACTAGGGGTGATTGGCAGAGTGATATCAGCTGAGACAGACTCACTTGGAGTTTTGCTAAGTTGGACTCATGTGCTGAGGCAAGAAATATCATGAAGCAAGGATTGTGAAGACTTGTCCCGTGATATTTGGAGGGACTCTATAAAGGACTTAATGGACAGTGACAGAGGCCGAGCTAGGCTTGTTTACAGAGCCAGCTGTGTAATACTCATTGGTCTTGTATTTTCACTGATCTTCACTTCACCGAATAAGGCACAGCCTACAACTTTTCCTGGAGTTTCTTCTGGTCCCTCCTGCTGACTTGTTTTGAGGTTGAGGCCTGGCTTTCTCTGCTAGGTAGTTCCACCTCTGCTGATTCCTGTTTGCTATCCCAAATCTGTCGAACTAGATTGCTGATATTTCCATGAAGTTTTTTCAAGTGGATTGAGCTGCCACTGCTAAACTGTGCAGTGATCTGCTGATTTCCAAACAACACAGATGGAGTTGATCCAAAAATCTTTCTAAACAGGTCTGCTCTCACCTAAATTAACGCCCCCCATATCTTTTCCTTTTCATGACCCCTGGTGGGTATTAGGTTACAAGGGTGGTTAAAGCATTTAAGAACCATCATCAAAATAGGTTTTGAAAGAATTAGAGTTGCAGTTAAGTCTCTCTTTTCATTTCTGATTTTGTTAATTGGGATACTGCCTCTCTGACATTTAATTAGTTTGGTTAATGGTTTGTCTATCTTGTTGATTTTCTCAAACAACTAGCACTTAGTTTTGTTGCTTCTTTGTTGTATTGTTCTTGTTTCAAAATGTCAGTCCTAAGTTGGATTATTTTCTTCCTCTAGTCCTCTTGGGTATGTTTACTTCTTGTCATTCTAGGGCTTTTTAAGTGTGCTTTTAGGTGAAATCTCTTATTTCTTTATGAAGGCACTTAGTGCTATGAACTTTTCTCTTAACACTGCTTTTATTATACCTTGTATTTTTGTGATATGTGTATTTTTTATTTTATACATATTAATGTTTTGTTTATACATGTGAATCCAGTCCACTTTTGTACCTATAGGGATCAAAAGAGGACATCTTATCTCCTGAATCCAGAGTTACAGATAATGTGAGCTATCATGTGGGTGCTGGGAATTGAACCTGCGTGACATGCATTATTTTGCCTACATGTATATATGTACACCACGTTTATCCTGATGTTCACGGATGTCTGAGGAAGCCAGCAGATCCGCTGAATTTTGGCTTATAAATGATTGCAAGCTATGAAGTGGATTATGTAACCCAATCCTATATCCTCTGCAAGAGCAATAAGCATTCTTAAGTGCTGAACCATCTTTCCATCTCAATGATGTGTATAAAATTTTAAAAGTACAGTCCGTTCTTTCTCTGCTTTTCTTCCTATGTATGTATCTATTGGAATTTGTGAATACTCCAAAGTGGTCATTTTGAGTTAATATTAAAAAAATGTTTTGTTTTGTAATTTTTTATTGGATACTTTCTTTACCTTTCAAATGTTATCCCCTTTCCCGGTTTGTCACCCCAACTCCCACAAACCTCTATCCCTTTCCCCATTCCCTTGCTTCTATGAGCATTTTCCCTTATCCACCCACTCACTCCCACCTCCCTGTCCTGCCATTCTCCTACACTGGGGCAGTGAGCCCTCACAGGACCAAGGGCCTCACCTCCCATTGATGCCCAGCAAGCCATCCTCTGCCATGGGTTTCTCCATGTGTACTCTTTGGTTGGTGGTTTAGTCCCTGGGAGATCTAGGGGTCTGGTTGGTTGATATTGTTATCTTCCCTGGGGTTGCAAACCCCTTCAGCTCCTTTAGTCTTTTCTCTATCTCCTCCATTTGGGATGCCATGCTCATTCCAATGGTTGGCTGCATGCATGTGTCTCTGTAATTTTCAGGCTGTGGCAGAGCCTCTCAGGAGACAGCTATATCAAGCTTCTACCAGTAAGCATTTCTTGGCATCCACAATAGTGTCTGTGTTTGGTGCCTGTATATGGGATGGATCCCCAGATGGGGCAGTCTCTGAATAGCCTTTCCTTCAGTCTTAGTTACATATTTTGACTCTTAAAATTTCCTCATGTTGTCATGACCTCCAAACATTACTATTTCACAATTTTAATTTTAGTAATGTTACAAATCATAACACACATGCTTGATATAACAAAATTTGATATGTGACCCTATGAAAGTCTGATTAATCCTTCACATGAAATTATTGTGAGATTTTAGAAAAGTCTGTTTATTATTCATTAGTATGTGTTATAGACAAAACTTGACAAACCATAATTTGCTGCTGGGTCATCATTCTGAAAGAAGAATGGAACACCAAGCTAATTCTGAGAAAGTGAACAGTTGTGTTGTGTTCAAGAGAATAGTAACAAAAGGCACCCATAAAGATTGGTGGCATTCCCTTGATATGGCCTCTAACATTGGGGAGCCTTCCTTTATGACAATATTACACCCCAAACTGACAAATGGTTGGTAACTTGAACATTTACAAGAGACTAGGATGGCTGTGAGTTAGCCCAATGACGGGATTATTGTAGGTCCACTTCCCAGGGGCCCACCCAATGCAGCCGAAAAGGAGTGCGTGGTGCTGGGAGTGGGTGCAGCCTACATGGCCTAAGACAGGGCTCTCACCCTCCTTTCACCCACATCAGAGTCCCTTGACGTTGCCCATCGTCGACAGCCTAAAGCCTTCGACCATCGATGTGACTCGTCTCACATCAGTGTTTTGGGGTTGTGAACTTGTCTAAGACCCCCCATAATTAGACATCCAAATTCAAAACTCACATAGTTGGGATTGAACATAAGACGCCTTCTCTAACTAAACAGAGAAGGGGGAGATGCCAGAAGCCAGGACCCTCGCCCTTACCCTTACCCCCTACCTTTCCCCACCTGCACAATGTCCTCTGAAGCTTGGCAACTGCAAGATCCTGCTTAGCAACTGCAGATAGACTCAAAGCAGAGTACCATGTCTTCTTAAGAATAGCAGGGAGACCATAACTCAAGCAGTGTACCATATCTTCTGAAGAACTGCAGGTAGATCATAATTCAAGGCAGTGTACCATATAGACCATGACATGTTTCAAGGCACAGGCCAAGAAGATTTTGTACTTTTCCACCACCTGGACCCTCTTACCCCCTCCCCTTGTAAAACATGCTATAAAAAAGCATTTCATGTTCAAAAAAAGAAATAAAAAAAAAAAGAATTGAACCAACGATTAAAAAAAAGACCCACAAAAAAAAAAAAAAAAGATTGGTGGCATTGGACAGCACACAGAAATTAGAGTATGATTAGAGGTTTTGTTTCTTATTCACCAATGGTTAATTACCAACATTAGTAAAGTGTGAAGTGGGAGTTAGGAATGTTAGTTTTTCATATTTAGATAAACATTCACGTAGTCAGAAATGGAGTCAGGTTTCCATTGTTGTGAAGAGACCATATAAACCTGGCATAAAGAAAAACATGTAATTATAGCATCAGAGGTTTAGTCCACTATTATTATGGTAGGAAGTATGGCAGTGTCCAGGCAGATATGGTGCTGGAGAATGAGCTAAGAATTCTACATCTGGAGCTGCAGGCAGCAATGAGGAAATTGGTCTACACTGAGAGGAGCTTGAGCCTAGTAGACTTCAAAGCCTACCCCCACAGTGACACATTGTGAAGTTCAACATTTAAGCTTGTGTTTTCTCCTCATGTGTATTATAGGCAATATTTCATGTTCCTCCTCCTAATCACAGATTACATATGTGCACACTTTCTCTCTTGCATCCTAAAAATCACAAATGGTGATGGTGATGATAAAGATGACAAGGCCTAAAGTCCTCACGTTTTTTCCACATTGTTGTTTTCTACTTATTTACATAGCTACATATTTAAGGCTTTTCAGGACTGGTATCTGGTCCTCTGTCACATGCCCTACTGTCCTCAGCTGAGTCCTCTTAACTGTTGCCACAACATGATTGCCATATTCTCTCATAAACATCACTTTCTATAATTGTAATACATTCTCTATCCATTAGCCAATCAAGATTATTTGATCAGAGGACAAAATTGCAATATATTCTCTATCCCCCAGCCAACCAAGACTATTTTATCAAGAAGACATGAAATCACATCCCCTGATGTCTCTGGCATTCCCATGAAGGATACTTCATTCTCATATGGTCCAGCATTGTTTGTTTGACTTGCCAACCATTAATCAAAGTTTCTGGTTACTCTGTAGCAAAGAACTGATATCTGAGTCCTGAAGAGGACACGTAGATATATAGGGGTTGCTGTCTGGGCTGTTAAGGTACATGAAGCCTAGTTATTTGCATTATGATAAGTTGCAGAGGCCATGGATCTTCTAACCTAACAGCTTATCTTTAATTCTATCAACCCCTGCTCATTCTATAACCATGTTATTAACTTTCCTGGAGACATGAACAATCCTCTGTTTATCCCAGATCAATCACCAATAGAATTTAAAGAAATAAACACACTGACATTTAGCTCATTTTAGCCGTGAGATACTAAATTTATGTACAGGAGAAGTGCTATTAGATTGTTCCTAGACACATAATAAAATGCCTGCCTCAGGATTGGAGATGATGGAATAAGCACAGCCCTGTTGCAGCTTGTCAACTCTTAGGAAGCTACACAGCAAAAGTCTCCAAACCTTGTAACTGCAAACTGCTTATGTAAACTTCAGACACTATCAAGGCTGTCTGATAACTCTTTTCAGCTCCCTAAGACTTGCAGAATAGTTAATGTCCTGAGTTTCACAAGTCTCTCTTCCTTATCTACTAAAATGAATAAACAAATAAATAAATATTTAAAGAAATATATGAGAGTAAACTGAGATTACAAAAAGAACAGGATAAGGGGCAAGAGAAGAAGAGAGAAAAATTGGGCATGAAAATATTTAAAATATTTATGTACATATAGGAAAATGTCACATGAATAGATGTACACATCTATTATGATAATTAAAAGCTTTAAAAAATATTAAATTTAAATTTCATGGCTATTACCATGAGTATCTTTTTGCTCTAATTAATCTTCAAGAGGGCAAGTTTCAACTAGCTAGTTGCTGAGCCTGATGGTATATCTCATCATACAGTGCAAAGGTCAAAAATTGGGTGCAAGAACCTGTTTACAATCCCAGTTAAAATGAGCTAATTTGAGTCTCTGAAATATGTTTCCTGTACTGCAGATGTTGTTTTTAATATGCCCATACTACCAAGGCCATCCAATTAATTTATTATGGGTCCCATTCTGTACTTCATAAGTAAGATGGCATCACAGAGTGGAGGACCCCCTAAGAGGAACTCTGCTGTCAAACTAAGTGGTCTGAGGTATGATTCTTACTACTAGACAGTGGCAAAACCAGTGTGACTATAATAATACAAACAAACATTTGATACCAGTGAAGAAGGATGGCCATATTAAGATTTCCTGACAGCTACACTTTATCACATGGGTCATTTTCCATTTCAGTTTTATTTATCATCAGCTGGAAAATGGAATTGCTCATCATATTCATCTTTGGTTCTGTTATGTCCCTCCTTGGATGCCAAATATGAAAGAATTTTCTTGGTGATTTGTGAACCAATGTCTCTTGTCATGCCAAATAGAAAGTGATGGAAGTCCAAAGAAATGATTCTACACAAAATTGCTGGCCTGGTGAGTCAGGTAGCCTACACTGATTACTTCAAGAACAATGGATAAGCCTCAATTAAGGGAATGTGGGTACCTAATAGGCAACTGCACCTTAGAAGAAACATCATTGTAACAGTGAAGAGGAAAAGACAAGAAAGGTAGAAGTGAAAGGAGAGGATGGAAAAGGTGGAAGAGAATAGGGAAAATGAAAAAGAATGAATTAGAGTGGAAGAGAGGAGATTTAAAGATAAAAGAGAATAGGTGAGGAGAGGTTGAGAAATACAAAGCTAATAAAGGGAAAGGGAAGAGAAGAGAGAAGTAATGATGCTGATTGAAATGAAGTGAGGACTGGAAAGAGCAGAGAGGAGAGAAGGAACAGAACAGAGAATAGAGGAAGCAGAAAGGAAGAGAGGGAAAGGTATTTTGTAAGGAGATTTTGTCAATGTTTTTGCTAATTTTATTGTTCTGTTTTCCTGTTACTTTAAATATCTTCTGAATTCTTTTGGAAAATAAAAATTTTCAGTCAAAAGACATTTACAATCTGTAAATATTACATTCAATGTCCTTCTACAGATCAGGATATTGATTTAATGTTTCCGTGAACCTGAGGAGCAATGCACAATGTAAGCCTTCATGATTCCCCAGTGTTTGATCTATGCAAAACCTGAATGTGGAAAACCCAAAACCTAATAGATTAAAAATCTGTCTAATGGACTCTTCTTCATGATTTATATCACACTCATTCTTTGCCTCCAGACTTTCTTTTGTCTAAATTCATCTCAGGCTTGTTGGGTTTTCCCTGCATCTCCTCTGGGAACTCATTGCCAGTTTGGTCCTGACACTTCATCACAACCTACAAGCACTAGATGTTTAAAAGTCCAATATCAATGGAGACTTATGTCTGGAGTCATCAACTCCACAGTAGAGCCCACATTGTCTTTGAGAACAGTACAAAAGAATAAACATGTTCTCTGACCATTCCTTTTCTTCTCACAGCAATTTGGGTTGACCATTTTCTCTCCATTATATGATGTACTTTTCAAACAAATCAAATACATTTGAATAATCATGTATTGCTACTAAAAAATTGGTATTGACAATATGTAGCATTTTCCCCATTATTTTCCTGAAGATATCTGTATCCTCATTATAAGCATTGGTATTTAGACAATGAGAGTTATGGAAAAGACTGTCTTTTAATGTTAGTGTGTTTAATCTGAAGATAATTTATTCGAATTTGTTATTGCAATTTAGTTTAAAATTTTTATTTAATTTATTTTAATTTAATTATTTAAATTTAGTTATAATTTAGCTCAAATTTATTTACCACATGCATTATCTCATAATTTAACCATTTAATGAAGCTTTTATTCACATAAATGGATTTGTATTATGCAGAAAGCTTATATTGCTAATTTTACTAGCAGACGTCTTATATGTTACAAATTATTGATCAGCATGAAATCTGTAAGTATGACTATTGACAATGGTACATGTGTTTTTGAGAAGTCAGGAACAAATACCACTTCAGCACAGACCAGGCACTAATGATGTATCAAGAAATGCTTCTATCCTGGTTAGATGGTCAACCAATGGTTTTAACTGGGGTACTTATAAGAGTATAGGTGATTAGATGAAATACTTAGCCATGGGGGATATGGAGACTGAAGTTGCCACCTCCTTTAGCCAGAAAAGTCTTCCATTGGAGTGTGGGGAACACTACCCCACCCTCAAAAGCTTTAATCCCAAATTTGTTCTGCCTAAAACATGTGCAAGTGTAAAGATGTAACATAAATTGATGGGAATGGCTAAACAGTGACTGTCCCAACTTTAATCCAATGCCATCGGAAACAGCCAGCCCCTGGCACAATTAAGGCTACTTTGCTATGCCTAGTACAACTGTCTTCTGGGAGCAGTTTCTCTCCATCATAACAGCTTCATCCAGCACCTGATGGAAACAGAGGCAGAGACTGACAGCCAAACAATACACAGAGCTCTGGAAGTCTTGTGGAAACCTGGCAGGTAAGGATTCAGCAAGCTGGAGGGATCAAGGACACTACAAGAAGACCTACATAGTCAATAAACTTGGGCCCAAAGGGACTCATAAAGACTGAACCACCAACCAAAGAACAGATATGTGCTGAATGAACCTAGTTCCCCCTGTACATATGTATCAGATGTGTATGCAGCTTGGGTTTCCTAAAAATTGGATTTGGAAGAGGGCTGACTCTGATTCTATTGCCTGCCTTTGGATCCCTTCCTCCAAGCTAGCCTCCCTTTTCTGGCTTTAGTAGGAGTGAATGCCCTTATTCTTGCTAGGATTTGATGTGCCCAGGAGAGGGAGGAGGGAGATTTGTACCTGTGGGGGGGGCATCCCTGTCTCTGAGGAAAAGGGGAGGAGGGGATGGAGAAGGGGATATAAGGGTGTGACTGGGAGGAGAGGACGGGTGCTGCAATCATGATGTAAAGTTAAAAAATAAATTATTAAATGAAAAATAAAACCTAGTTGAAAGAATATGTTGTGCCGTTTTATGTTGTGACATGAATAAGTCTTCTTCAAATGGAGGGCACATCAGTGTCAGAGGAAAGTAATATTTTCATCCAATCTAATCTTAATCCAATGGATTTTTATGTTCTTTTGTATTAATGAGAGCTTACTTCCAGAATATAATTAATCAAAGGCAGTTGTATCATATAAGACTGACACCAGCAAGGGCAGATGTGTCATATCACCTGACCTCTACTGCTGTCAGCTTTGCAGAAGCTCCATTAAGATAGTCATCAGTCGGCTGGGTGATGGTGGCACACGCCTTTAATCCCAGTACTTGGGAGGCAGAGGCAGGCAGATTTCTGAGTTTGAGGCTGGCCTGGTCTACAGAGTGAGTTCCAGGACAGCCAGGGCTATACAGAGAAATTCTGTCTCGAAAAACAAAAACAAAAACAAAAACAAAAACAAAAACAAAAACAAAAACAAAAACAAAAACAAAAACAAAACAAAACAAAACAAAACAAAAAAGCAAGCAAGCAAAAAAAAAAAAAAGATAGTCATCAATCTCCCAGAAACTGGAGTTCAGAAAATAGAGTGTTGGGTATGCCAGCCCCAAGGACCCTTTACTAGGTGTGGACTGGAGGCTACAGGAAGAACCTGACAATGCCTATGAGTGAAACAGAATGATAGGCGGAATGGTGGGCAGGGGGAGGTGTTGGATAAGGTTAAGAAAATAGGGGAAATGGTGAAAATACAGTATCAACACATGAAATTGTCAATTAAAGGGAATACTTATGTGACTAGAATAAAAGATCAGAAGGTAGAGAAAGTAACAAAACAGAATGAAAGTGTTAGTTTAGTCTAACGGTATCTAACAGGGAAGTGGAGACACAGAGATAGAGGAAGAAAGAATCAATGGAAATAAAATATGCACATTCAGCCTGATGTGGAACTTGATATATAGACCAACCTTACTTCAAACTGAGATTTCACCTGCCTAACATCTAATATTTTCTGGGATTAAGGGTGTATGCCATCACACATGGTCATTTCATAAAAGTGATACATATTCTTGCATGCAATGAGTTTTATGTCTATATTTTCATGTAAACATATAATATACTTGAAGCTGCTTATTCCAACATTCTTTTACCCTCTGTCTCTCTCCTTTTCCCTAATGGTAGTCCCTTTCGTTCCCCTAGACAATTTGCTTCTACTTTCTGGTCATATATTATATAATATAAAATTTTATAAATAGTATCATATATATATATATATATATATGATACTATTTATATATATATACATATATATATATAATTTTGAACATCTATATAAAAGTCCTACAGTCCAAAAGTTAGAGAAAATGTGCCACATTGTCTTTTTGGTCTGATACAATATGTTTAGTATCAATCACCAGTTATATCCACTATCCTACAAATAACACAACTTCATTAAGTTTTGTTAATGAATAAAATCACCACTATGAAAAAGATTTTCTATTTTCATTAAGGCATAAAAATCATACTCATCAATATGCAGCTTTGCAAACTTTCAGTACTTTTCTACACTGGGTAATGTTCAAACCACAGAACAACACCCATCTCTGAAAACAATTCTTTGTAGCAAAAACGTCAAAAATCCTTTAAATATTTTTGAAACATATGGACATTATTGTCAATAATAAACCAACTATGAATTAGAAGTGCAGATACTTTACTATTTAAAAATTTTTATTCTTTTTCTTTAAAATACTTTATGCATAGCAATACAATTTACATATTAAGTATTACTATAATAGAATGGTTTGCTATAGTATTAAACAAAATAAAAAAGAATATATTTTCAGGTGGTAAACCCCTTCCCACAAAGTAATTTAAAAAAATAAGTCACATTCCAAGTGGATAAGTATAACCAATGTATTCAGTGACTAACCAAGTTCAACTCCTACTATACTAATGGTCAGTTGCTTTGAAAAGAACAAAACTGTCACAATGACTACCTCAGTAGAATTCATATGTTCACTGTGAGAAAAAAAATGGAACAAGAAAAAAATCCATGGGCTAGAGAAATGGCTTAGGGTTCAAGAACCTACACAACACAACGGTTCATAGCCACCTGTAATTCCTGTTCCAGGGGGCTTGATACCCTCTTCTGACCTCAACAGGGACCAAGTACTCACACAGCAAACAGACATGCATTCGGGGAGAAAGCATTCATACAATAAAAGTAAATAAAGCTATAAAACTTGGAAAACAATTTGTCTATGGCCTTCCTACCCTGAATGTGCTTGATCTTGTCTGATCTTGGAAGCTAACATGGTCAGGTCTCGGTAGTACTTGTATGAGTGACTACTTGGGACTATATTACCCATTAAGAAAAGGAACTAGCTGCAAAGTCATGAACATGACAAAGAAATACCATCTTGACTATGAGAAACAAAAGAAAAAGTTCCAACAAAGAGAACAAATTTCATTCAGAACAGGTAAAAATGTGGCCAATAAACTCAGGCAGAGGTGTTTCACATCACTAACCACTACCTTGTTCACTATTAACTCTCTAAAACTGAAAGCTCATGGCAAATCTGCTGCTGACTGTCTCTGGCATCACTGAGATCAATAAAAACTATGCCACAGCTATGTGGAAGGACCCTCTTACCCTTAAAAAGAATAGCCCAGACCCAGTTCTCTTATAGGGCCGAGGATTGATATACCTGTTTGATACCACAGAAGGCACAGCTAAATGGCTGGCAAAAAAGATTAATGAAATAAATAGATACCTCCACAAAGCCAGGCCCAACCATAAATAAGATGAATAACATTTGACATCCAGGAAAGAGAAATCTCCCTGAGAATTCCCTTCTTTTTCCTTTCCAGGAATGAATCACCCGTGATGTCTGCTTTTAGAAGTTCTAATCCAGATGCTGGCCTCTGAACTTATACTACTCAGACCTTCGATGGACCATTGACAAGAACATCAAACAGCTAGAGATTGACATCATTAATCTGAAGAAATCCCTCATTTCACTGTCTGAAGAGACCGCCAAAACTTGCAAATGACTTTACTGGACTTGATTTACTCTTTTAAAATAGAAAAGACTGTGTAAAGCCCTTAAAGAAGAATGTTGCTTTTACATAGGCAAGACAGGGATGGTTAAAGAGAGCATGATAAAGGTCAGAGAAGGCCCTGAGAAAAGATAGAGAGAGAAAGAGAAAGATGAGAGCTGGTACAAGAATTGGTTTTCAACCTCTCCATGGTTGTGAACCCTACTTCCTCTCATCTTGGGACCATTAATTGGGTTATTTTTGCTTATTTCTTTTGGTCCTTGGGCCTTAAATAGGCTGACTAACTTTGTGAAACAACAGATAGATAATTTGGTAGCAAAACCTATTCAGATACATTATCATAAGTTAGCTATGTAGGACCACAAGACTCAAGATGAGGTTGTTACTCTATCCAGGGTGTTCCCAAAACCCATCTCCACCGAACCTAAAAGAGGGGACTTCCACCCCTTGACCATGCAGAGGGGGGGCCACCCAGAACCCCCTCTGACTGCTGATCTGAATTCTTGCTTAGGCTGCGAGGCTAAGCACTGCAAGAGAATATAAATAAAAGTTAAAAATATCTCTGGGTTCCCTGAAGGACAAGCCTGACTGCATAGGGGTTGATGTCAAAAGTATCCCCTCTCCAGGAAAAAGACATCAGGATGGGTATGGCCCTCATGCCTCACTGGACAACAACAGGGGGACAGGAGCCATTACAAAATCCCCTTCAATTACTGGAGGTCAGTCCTCTATCCCTGCCTTCACAAGATTAGAATTGTCACAGCCCTTCTACACCTAGAGAAGGGAGGAAATGTCAGGGGCAGTCTTGCTTATACGCTGAATGCCTAAAATCAGTCATAGTCCTAAAATCAGCAATAGGCATGTCATACATGTATACTAACACCAAATCTCTGATCTCTGTGGAAAAACATTAAAACGGATGGCTATAAGCTACTGTAAACAGGTAGCTTTTGTGGAAATTTACCAGCCTGGGTAGTCATAGACCTTATAAAAAGGTAGGCTTGGCAGATAATACCAACTTAGATAAGGACAAGTGAATCATAGGCAGAGTCATAGTGACTTGTCCCCTGAACCTTCACCCAGCCAATACCCTGTTCTGAAAGGTATCTGTATACCCCCTGAACACCCACGCTCCAGTGTAATCCCCTTCCCCCCATCCTGCCTTTTTGTGTTTATAACCCCTGTGTGAATAAGTAAAAATTATGATTTGATTTAAAAAATAAAAAATGGTAAAAAAAAAAAAAGAAAAAATTCCTCCCCTCACATAATGGTCAAAGCAGCAAATGCACACAACAAAGAAAGAATATCAAAAGAAGTACAGGAAAAAGGTAAAGTAACATATAAAGCCAGACCTATCAGAATTACACCAGACTTTTCACCAGAGACTATGAAAGCTAGAAGATCCAGAGCAGATGTTATACAGACCCTGAGAGAACACAAATGCCAGCCCAGGCTACTATATGTAGCAAAACTCTCAATTACCATAGATGGAGAAACTAAGATATTCCATGACAAAAACAAATTTACACAATATCTTTCCACAAACCCAGCCCAACAAAGGATAATAGACAGAAAATCCCAACACAAGGAGGGAAACTACATCCTAGAAAAAGCAAGAAAGTAATCTTTCAACAAATCCAAAAGAAGATAGCCACATAAATATAAAATTAATGTCAAAAAACCCAGAAAGCAACAATCACTACTCCTTAATATCTGTTAATATCAATGGACACAATTCCCCCAATAAAAAAGCATAGAATAATAGACTGGATATGTAAACAGGACCCAGCATTTTGCTGCATACAGCAAACACATCTCTGTGTCAAAGACAGACATTACCTCTGATTAAAGGGCTAGAAAACAGATTTCCAAGCAAACTGTCCCAAGAAACAAGCTGGAGTAGCCATTCTAATATCAAATAAAGCCAACTTTCAACCAAAATTATAAAAAAACAAAGAAGGATACTTCAGATTCATCAAAAAAGAAAAAAATCTACCAAGTATAACTCTCAATTCTAACATCTATGCTCCAAATGCAAGGGAATCCACATTTGTAAAAGAAACTTTACTAAAGCTCAAAGCACACATTGCACCTCACATAGTAACTGTGGGAGACTTCAACACCCCATTCTCATCAATGGAAAAAGAAACTAAACGGACATTGAAATGAAGAGAAGTTATGGACCAAATCGATTTAACATTTCAGAACTAAAACAAAACATTTCAGCCTAAAACAAAAGAATATACCTTCTCCTAAGCACCTCATGTTACCTTCTCCAAAACTGACCATATAATTGGTCACAAAACAGGCCTTGACAGATATAAGGAATTGAAATTATCCCATGCATCCTATTAGATCACCATGGACTAAAGATGGTCTTCAAGAGCCACAAAAACAACAGAAAGCCCACATACAAATGGAAGCTGAACAATGCCATACTCAATAATAACATGGTCAAGCAACAAAAGAAAGGAATTAAAGACTTTTTAGAAAATTAATGAAAATGAAGGCATGACATGCCCAAACTTAGTGGACACAATGAAAGCGGCTCTAAGAGGAAAACTCACAGCTCTGAGTGCCTCCAAAAAGAAACTGGAGAGAAAGCATACACTATCAGTTTAACAGCACACCTGAAAATTCTAGAACAAAAATAAGCAAATACACTCAAGATGGCAGCTAATAATCAAACTCAGGGCAGGACTCAACCAAGTAGAAACAAAAGGAACAATATAAAGAATCACCAAAACCAGGGTTGGTTCTTTGAGAAAATCAACAAGATAGATAAACCCTTAGCCGAAGTAATCCGACAGCACAGAGACAGTATCCAACTTAATAAAATCAGAACTAAAAAGGGAAAGATAACAACAGAAAGCAAGGAAATTAAAAAAATCATCAGATCCTACTAGAAAAGCCTATACTCAACAAAACTGGAAAATCTGGATGAAATGGACAATATTCTAGACAAATACCTGTACCAAAGTTAAATCAGGTTCAGATGAACTATCTAAACAGTCCCATAACTCCTAAAGAAATAGCAGCAGTCATTAAAATCTTCCAACCAAAAAAAGTCCAACACCAGATGGTTTTAGTGCAGAATTCTATCAGACCTTTGAAGAAGACCTAATACCAATTATCTTCAAACTATTCCACAAAACAGAAACAGAAGGAACACTACCCAATTTGTTCTATAAAGCCACAATTTCGCTCATACCTAAACTACACAAAGGCCTAACTAAAAAAGAGAACTTCACACAAATCTCCTTTATGAATATCAATGCAAAAATATTCAATAAAATTCTCAGAAACTGTATCTAAGAACACATCAAAGTAATCACCCATCATGATCAAGTAGGCTTTATCCCAATAATGCAGGAATGGTTCAATATACAGAAATCCATCCACATAATCCATTATATAAGCGAACTCAAAGAAAAAAACACATGATCATCTCAGTTGATGCTGAGAAAGCATTTGATAAAATTCAACACCCCTTCATGGTAAAAGTCTTGGAAAGATCAGGAATTCAAGGCCATACCTAAACATAGTAAAAGCAATATACAGCAAACCAGTAGCCAACATCAGACTAAATGGACAGAAACTTGAAGCAATTCCACTAAAATCAGGGACTAGAGAAGACTGCCCACTCTCTCCCTACTTAAAGTCCTAGCCAGAGCAATTAGGCAACAAAAGGAGGTCAATGGGATACAAATTGGAAAGGAAGAAGTCAAAATATCACTATTTGCAGATGGTATGATAGTATTCTTAAGTGACCCTAAAACTTCTAACAGAGAACTCCTAAATCTGATAACTTCAGCAAAGTGGCTGGATATAAAATTAACTCAAATAAATCAGTAGCCTTCCTCTACTCAAAGGATAAACAGGCTGAGAAAGAAATTAGGGAAATGACTTAACAATAGTCACAAATAATATGAAATACCTTGGTGCGAATCTAACCAAGCAAGTGAAAGATCTGTATGATAAGAACTTTGAGTCTCTGAAGAAAGAAATCAAAGAAGATCTCAGAAGACAGAAAGATCTCCTAGGCTCAAGGATTGCCAGGATTAATACAATAAAAGTGGCCATCTTGCTGAAAGCAATATACAGATTCAATGTAATCCCCATCAAAATTTCAACTCAACTCTTAATAAAGTTAGAAAGAGCAATTTTCAAATTCATTTGGAATAACAAAAAACTCAGGATAGCAAAAACTATTCTCAACAATAAAAGATCTTCTTTGGGAATCACCATCCAGAATCTCAAGCTGTACTACAGAGCAATAGTGATAAAAACTGTATGGTATTGGTACAAAGACAGGCAGGAAGATCAATGGAATAGAATTGAAATCCCAGAAATGAACCCACACACCTATGGTCACTTGATCTTTGACAAAGGAGCAAAAACCATCCAGTGGAAAAAAGAAAGCATTTTTCAATAAATGGTGCTGGTTCAGTTGGAGGTCAGCATGTAGAAGAATGCAAATTGATCCATTCTTATCTCCTTGTACAAAGCTTAAGTCCAAGTGGATCAAGGACCTCCACATAAAACCAGATACACTGAAACTAATCGTAGAGAAAGTGGGGAAGAGCCTCAGACACATGGGCACAGGGAAAAATTTCCTCAACAGGAATAATAGCCAGAAGCTAGAAAGAACCCAGATGTCCTTCAACAGAAGAATGGATACAGAAAATGTGGTATATTTACACAATGGAGTATTACTCAGCTATTAAAAACAATGAGTTCATGAAATTCTTAGGCAAATGTATGGAACTAGAACCTATCATCCTGAGAGACGTATCACAATCACAAAAGAAGTCACAGGGTATGCACTTACTGATAAGTGGATATTAGCCCAAAAGCTGGCAATACCTAAGATACAGCTACAGATCACGTGAAGCTCAAGAAGAAGGAAGACCAAATTGTTGAGTTTTTGATTTTTCTTAGAAGGAGTAACAAAATACTCATGAGAGCAACATGGAGATTAAATGTGGAGCAGCAACTGGAGGAGGGGTTGTCCAGAGACTGCCCCAGCTAGGGATCTATCCCATATGCAATCACCAAAAGCAGACACTGTTGTCAATGCCAGGAAGTACATGTTGTAAAGAGCCTGATATAGGTGTCTCCTGAGAGGCTCTGCCAAAGCCTGACATATACGGAGACAGATCCTAGCAGCTGAATTGAAATGAACACAGGGTCCCCAATAGAGGAGTTAGAGAGAAGACTGAAGGAGCTGAAAGGTCTTGCAGCCCCATGGGGCTACAATACTAACCAACTAGAGCTCCCAGGGTCTAAACTGTCAGCCTGGCAATACACATGGAGCTACCCATGGCTCCAGTTGTATATGTAATGGAGGATGTCCTTTTTGGGTATTGGTGGGAGAGGAGGTCTCTAGTCCCTTGAATGGTGGATGCCCCATTGTCAGGTAATTCAAGGGCAGAGAGGCAGAAGTGGGTGGATCAGTGGAGGGGTGATTGAATAGGGGCTTCTGGGTGGAGGGAAATGGGAAAAGGAGATAACATCTGAAATGTAAATAAATAAAATATCCAATTAAGAAAAGAAAAGAAAAAAATAAAAAATAAAAAAAAGAAAAGAAAGAAACAAAAAGAAAAGAGAAAAGAAGAGGAGAGAAGAGAAGAGAAAAGGAAAAGAAAAGAAAAGAAAAGAAAAGAAAAGAAGAGAAAAGTGATATTTTCTATTTTTCCTATTCAGGATTCCCAGTTTGTTAATTATTTGGATGAAATTTTCATAATATCAGAACGTTTTCAGAATGTATTTCTTTAATTATTTGTTTTGTTTTCCTCTGAATTCCTTTTTAAAATTTTGTTGTGTGTATGTATGTGTGTGTGTTTGTGTGTATGTGAGAGTGTGCCTGCATGCTTTTGGGTGTGTATGTATTTGTGCGGGTATGAGATGTTTTATGTTCAGATTTTATAGTGGATCACATTCACAGCTATCCCTAGATGCAAATGATCTTCAGGACACAGGCTGGACACACTTCCAAGACCACCATAATTCCTCACAGAGAACATAATAAAAAAGAACAGTCATACTTGTGCATTTCTGCTCATTGGAAGTTTTCACAGCATCTCCTGATTGAATGGTCCTGAGCGATAGGATTAAAGGTGTGTGCCACCACTGCCTAATTTATATTTTTTAATTAGACTTGTTGGGGAATCTCACTCTACTCTCTCTCTCTCTCTCTCTCTCTCTCTCTCTCTCTCTCCCTCTTTCTCTCTTGTCAGTTATTATTACCTTCTGATTTGGGTTCTCTCCCACCCCTTTATTGTTTCTCACTTAAAGTATGTAACTCCATCATGAAGTTTCAAGATATCCAAGTAACCCAGTACTATGTGGACACAGTTTTGGGGTCACTCACTTGAACACTGGCAAATATTAGAGGGGTCCCCTTCTCATGGAAGAATGGTTCTCCTTCTCAGTAGCTATCAAGTGCCAGTAGCTTATCACATAGGAGTGGGTCTTTGTCACCCCCTCTTCCATCCATGCTAGAATTTTGACAAGCTTGATCTTGTTCAGGCAATCCCAGCCACTTTGAATTTGTGTGTACAACTACTGCAACATGTCCCAGACACAGCTTTTTACAGTAATCCTTCCCATATACTGGCATTGAAATGCATTCACAAAATCCATCATCAGGTTACTTCAGGAAGCAAAGTCTTATCTAATGAATATTCATTGTTGAGAAGGAACCCCTTTTTTGTTTTCACTTTGTCACAGGGAAGACTGTAACTTTGCAATTCTGCAAATTGCCAGCCACCAAGTAGTTTCAATCTGTGATTCTTTGATCTCTGAGTTCACTGAAAATGGATCACAACAATTTATTTTTTACAGTGACCATGAGAGAGGAGGGGCTGCTGCAGCTATGGAGCCTGAACAGAAGTCTGGTCTGCTTTCTAACACTTTCCCTCTTCCTACAGTGTCTGACCCAGTTGGGTTGTCACTAATGATATGAACACAGCCCCACATCACATTGGCAGATGCCTGGGAAATACTTTTCAGACCCCCTGCCCACACACACACCCAGGCAAAACCAGGATTTGTGGCTTCAACAAAGAAATTAATTTCAGAGCAAGCCAGATGTGAGGTCAAGTTGGATTCGTTAAACAATAAAAATAAAAATAAAAAAGGCTTCAGTGGGTGGAGGGAGTGTGTGTGTGTGTGTGTGTGTGTGTGTGTGTGTGTGTGTGAGAGAGAGAGAGAGAGAGAGAGAGAGAGAGAGATTACCAGATAGGGAGTCAGTGGTCATCCTGGTATTTCTCAAGTTACACCTCTAAAGGTTGCTAAAAAATACCCCTCCACACACACATGCTTTTTTCTAACATTGCCCAGAGAGTGTAATTTGTAGTGCTGGAGAGACAGGTCACTGATTAAGAATGTTTGCTGCTCTTCCAGACATCCGTGTTTGGTTCCCACGTGAGTGGCTTAAAACTGCCTATAGCATAAGCTCCAGGCTACTGATACCTTTTTCTGTCCTGTCAACACACATCATGAACATGCTCATGTATGCATGTGCACACACCCATCCCCACTCACACACAAACACACACAAATCACATATAGCACACACACACATATACACAAAAAGCATTCCAAATTATTTCAAACAGGATAGTTATTTTTATAAGGTTAAAAGTTGAAAACTTTTTCTCAAGATACAAAGTTTTGAGGTGGCTTTATGAGTACCACCTTCTAGGACAGAAGCCATAAGTGCTAGAGAATCAAGGTTATATGTTATGTTAGCCCAGAGGTCCTCAACCTTCCTAAAGCTGTGTCTCTTTAATACAGTTTCTCAAGTTGCAGTGACCCCCTCAACCATAAATTTTTTTAGTTACTATTTTAGCTGTAATTTTGGTAACTGTTATGTACCATAATGCAAATATCTGATATTCAGAGAAGACAGAAGTGGCCCATTAGGCAAAAGGCAGTTTATAAAGATTAAATGGGTTGAAATCTTTTCTTAGGGTAAAGTGAATAATTTTATTTGGGCACATTAATAAGGTGAGCCAAAGGGTTTTTTTTTCAACTTAAATACTTTAATAATTGGATCATGATCATCAGGATGAGCAGGAGGGAGTAGCCAAATAGTTGACTAGATCTTGGTGCCTAGCTTTCAGAATGTAATTTAATAGTTTTAAACAAGGCAGAGAAATTAGGGGTGAAGCACAAGACCTGCTAGGGTCATTCTTGTGATGCTCACCGTGCCCCAGCTGCCCAGACTCCCTCCATTCCTACATTTTTGTTTTATTACTGAATTGCTAAATGGCCTTCATTCTATCTGGCTGCTTCCTGATGACATTGGGGTATTGTTGTTAGGGGACCTTATAAATCTAGCTTGTTTGTTATAGCCTAGAAGAGCAGGCGGTGTCAGTTGATGTTCTGGTTCTATGGGACCATCTGATACTAGGAAAGTGTAGTTTGTGAAGCATGTGGATTTTGATGAAACAGGATGTTGTTCCTGATAAAATAGATGGGGCTGGCACTGTTATTGCCAGTCCAGTCTATATTTGAGTTGAAATGTATAGGACACTGTCATCAGGACAAAATGGCAACCTACAGATTGGGAAAAGATCTTTACCAATACTACATCTGATGCAGGGCTAATATCCATTATATACAAAGAACTCAAGAAGTTAGACTCCAGAGACCGAAATAAAATTAAACATGGGATTCAGAGCTAAGCAAAGAATTCTCAAGTGAGGAATATTAAATAGCTGAGAAACAACTAAAGAAATGTTCAACATCTTTAGTCATCAGGGAAATGTAAATTAAAATGACCCTGAGATTCCATCTTGCACCAGTTAGAATGACTAAGATCAAAACCTCAGGTGACAGCACATGCTGGCAAGGAAGGATGTAGAGAAGGAGGAACAGTCCTCCATTGCTGGTGGGATTGCAAATTGGTACAACTGATCTGGAAATCAATCTGGAGGTTCCTAAGAAAATTGGAAATAGATCTACCTGAAGACTCACCTATACTACTCTTAGGCATATGCCCAATAGGTGCCTTACCATGCCACACGGACACATGTTCTACTATGATCATAGCAGCCTTATAAGTAATATCTAGAATCAGGAAACAATCCAGATGTCTGACAATGGTAGAATGGATGCAGAAACTGTGGTTTATTTAAACTGTGGAATCCTACTCCGTTATTAAGAATGAGGATATCCTGAATTTTGCAGGAAAATGGATGAAACTAGAAAATAAGGTAATCCTGAATAAGGTAACTCTGAACCAAAAGAACATGCATGGTATGTACTCACTAATAATAGCATATTAGTCAAAAGATGTACAGAATTCTCAGGATATAATCTACAGAACTCAAGAAAGTTAACAAGCCAAAGGGCCCAAGTGAGAATGCAATACCAATTGGGAGGGAGAAGAAAGCAATCACAGGGGACAGAGGGAAGGAGAGACCTGGGTGGGAAAAGGGACAGGGAGGGGAAAGGGGCAATCAGGTATTGTATGGGAAACAGGACTGGAGTCCTGAAGGCCAGCATGAAGAATGGAAATAGGGAACCTTGGGAAGTAGGAGGTGGGGGACACTCTAGAGTGTACCAGAAACCTGTGAGATGAGGGAATCTCAGGAATCAAAGGGAGGGACCTTAGATGAAGTCCTCTTCATGAGGCAGGGGAACTTGTAGAGTCCACCTTCAGTTGAGTGACAAGACATCGAATGGAGGAATGGGGTTGTAATCCCACAATCAAAAGCTCTAACCCAGAATTGTTCCTGTCTAAAGGAACTGCAGGAACTAAAATGGAGAAGAGGATGAGAGAAAGGAGGTCCAGTGACAGGCTCAGATTGGGATTTAGCTCAAGGGGAGACCTGGAAATCTGACACTGTTACTGATGCTGTGGTGTGATTACAAACAGGAGCCTAGCATGGCAGCATGGCCCTCTGAGAGGCCCAAAAAGCAGCTTATAGTGCCAGATGCAGGTACTAGCACCCAATCAATGGATGGATGCCTGGGACCCCTGTAATTGAATTGGGAAAAAGCTGGAAGAAGTTGAGGAGGAGGGTAGCTTCATAAGAAGACCAGAAGTCTCAACTGAACCGGACCCCTGACATCTCTCAGATACTTAGCAACCAACGCAGCATACACCAGGTAATAAGAGGCCTGTCACACATATACAGCAGAGGACTGCCTGATCTGGACTCATTCAGATAAGATGCACCTAATGCAAGGAAGACTTCAGTCCCCAGGGAATGGGGAGGCTTGGTGGTATGGGGGTAGGGGACATCGGGATATCCTCTTGGAAACAGGGAATGGAGAGGAGTTATGGGATGGAGAGCAATTAGGGAAAAGACTGGGCAGAGGGAAAAGTCTGGAGTATAGAAAAGGACAAAAGAAAAAAAAAGTTAAAAATGTTAATGGTCACTCTTCGATAGGGTATAGACACAAGTGATTGTTACATCAGTGACTGAGGTACCAAGGCTGTGGTTAGTCCTTTCCATGCACTTGAAGGTAAGCTTCTGTTACCTGCTACCACATGTCTTCAGTTTTAAACATTAAAGGGACCTCACAGGACTCAACCACAGCCAGTTACATGACAGATGTCAAAGTTACTGGGCTGCCATTTAGCAGAGATCAAGAACAATATTCTCTTTTAATAAAATTTTCATTGTCACCTGGAGACAGCACATGTCTATACATTCCATGCTAAGCACCGGCTAGCAATTCTATCAACTAAATCATCACACAATGAAAAGAAGTCACAGGTACTGTCCAACGGTGGACACCAAAGCCCTACATGCTAGTACTCTAATCAGAAAGTCATAGAGGATAGACACTCCCTCCTCATCAACACCTTCGAGAACAGGAAGAAACCTGAAAAGAGGTTTTTTGCTGGACCATGAGGTTTTCGCTCCCCACTGCCTCTCTTCTAAAAGATGAAAAGACTAGCATTGGAGGAAGGAGTTTTAATTCAAGTCTAGAATTGAAAACTTAGGGAGAATCCTTAAGAGTAAATGACTTTTGAATGCCAGGAAAATCCTAAGAAAACCAACTAGGAAGAGGCATTCTGCTAAATCATGGAAACATACTAGTGTCCTTCATAATGAGAACTTCCAATACTGCCTGTCAGTCCTCTGAGCAGGAAGCCTTGGTGTGACTTGTCCTGTACTTGGAAAGTAAGGGTCTGGACATAAAAGGGAAACACGGAGGGACTTAAAAGAGTTGGTCAAGTGGCAGTGCGATCAGGGAGAGTAATGTGGTCAAAGTTCTTCATGTACTTGTATGAACATATCACTGTGAGATTGCTAATGTTGTATAGTTAATATAAACTAACATTCCTAAAGTGAAAGGAACAAAGCCATGTAAAGTAGGGCATTTTAAAATGGAGTCAAAATCTAACAAAGAAAATAAAAATTCTCCCAATCATAATTCAAACTAAGAAAGGACAGGAAGAAAGAGTTAGTTTAAATCCAGAAAACAAAAACCACCAAACTGAGACATAGTAATGTAGAAGAAAACTCACTATGTTCAGATTCAACAACTGATGAAGTTCCAAGTGCAGTGGCTCACCAGCCCCAAAATCCAAACGCTCTCCAACCAACCAACAGCAACTGCATTCACTGTAAGGACAGGAAGCAGCTTCAGCAGAGCTGTAACTGGGCAAGCCAATGACCTCACAATGGTTCCTTTTGAGGTCTGAGCTGAAACGGACCAATGATTGCTGGGCACAGTCAACTGGTTTTCTTCACATTCTGTCCTAAAGACAGGAAAGCCTGGTCAGTGTGGCAGAAGTGATCCGAGGACGCTGGTTCCACACATTTCGCAGTCCCTAGACATCTTTGACCAACTTCTTTCTGCTAAGCTATATTTCTCAGGTTTTCTACAACTTGGCCAAACAGTACCACATGCTAGGGACCAATGTTCAAACACATGACCCTTTCTTGGACAGTTAATATCTAAACCCCAATAAAGACCCATTTCATTTAAATAATAATAGGTGGAATCATGTCACTTACAACAGGCTGCAGAGTATCATCCTTCACTGTGCTATGCACACAGTATTATGTGTTTTCTCTTGCTTGGATTCAATACACCATGACCAAATGCAATTTTGTGAAGCAAGGATTTATTTGGCTTTCACTTCCCAATATAGTCTACTGTATGTGGAAGTCAGGGAAGGAACTCATGACAGGACTCTTGAGGAAAGAACTGAGGCAGACACCATGGAGTAAAGCTGCTCTCTGGCTTGCTCTCCATCACTAAGCACACTCTTAGATTAAATGTGTGTGCTAATTGTTTCCTAGCATACAATCTCAGGGTACACAATGTAATCAAATAAATATCTTGCAACTAAAAATGACCTAGAACTTCTGATACTCTTGCCTCTACCCCTCAAATGTTCGAGGTACAGGCATGTGACACCAGTCCAGCTTAGAAATTTTCATTCATTTTTAAAGATTCATATTATCACAGTATTTCAAATGTCAGCTACACCATGGTATATTTAGCTGCCCCTATTTTAAAATTTTGTTTATTTACCTTTTTACTTTTGTAGTTGTGAGATCATATGTTTTGGCCCTTGTAGATAATTGAAAAGACCTTAAGTAGTCTGAATTTCTGTTTATTGACCTCCTTCGTTCCTTTTCCCCCTTAGTCAACCTTTGTTTTTAATTTTGTTGTTGTTTTTAGATAGACTTTCTCTCTCTGTATAGACCTGGAGTTGGATACATAGACTAGGTTGGCATTGAACTCACAGAGATCATCTTGTCTCTGCTTCCTGTGTGCTGAGATTACAGGTATGTGTGAATGCATTCAGCTAATCCTTGGTGTTTCCTTCTGTTGTGTTGTTCTGTTTTGTTTTATTGAGCCAGTCTCTTTTCATATAATTCAGGCTGACCAGGAACTTGATATGTAAGTCAGGCTGGCATTGAATTCATGATCTTTCTATCTTTTAGCAAGTGGTGAGATTACAGGCATAAGTCACCAATCTAGGTACTAGACCCACATGTCTATTATTTAAGACCATGTGTCATATAACCCAGGCTGCCTTTAAACTGGAAATGTAACCAAGGCTGCCCTTGAAGTTCTCTATATAATGTAGGATCGTAGAAATTAGGAGAAGAATGGTTTATAAGTGTTGGTATTAAAGCTCTGTTCTGTCATGCCTAGCTTGATAACTTTTGTTTTATCATTATTTTATTATTTCTTTGTTTATTTGTAAATGCATGTGTGCATACTCATGGCATGTTGTACACATGGAAGCCAGAAGACAAGTCAAGGGACCCCTCCCACAAAGTAGTGTAGGGGATTGCACACATATCCTCAGGTTTTGGAAAAAGCATTGTCACCCCCTGAGCCATCTTGCTGGCCTTCAAGCAGTTCCTTCAAAGTATCTTGTATAAAGCTAGGTGTGGTAATACATGCATATGTTCCTACTGCTCTAAAGACAGTATGTTACTAGTAAGTTTGGTCTGGATTTTTAATCTTCCTCAACCTCTTGAATGATAGGTTATTTGTCTTATCATTTGACCTGTGTAGTTCATCTTTAAAATGCTTTGTTATTTAGAAGCAACTTTAGAAATTCAAAAGGATGGAAGGAGGAGAAAGCAAGAAGTCAGTAAAGTGTCTGCTGTGGAAGTGAGATGATTGAATTCAGATCCCTTTCACCCATGGAAACACTGAATATATCAGGACAGGCAGATCTCTGAATCTCACTGGCCAGCCTAGTGAGTCTGTGCATTCCAGATTCAGTATATGTCCTTGTGTCAAAAACGGAAGGTGGAGATAGAAAAACAAACAAACAAACAAACAAACAAAAACCAAAAAAGCTCAAAAAACAAACTAGAGATAAACTCTGATCTTCACACATGCATGCATAGCATGTGCACTCATATGAACACACGTACACACCCATCTATACCCACAAGCTAGGCAGGACACACATGCCATGCGTGTAATCAAAATAATGAGGATGTGGAACCAAAAAAATCAGGAAATCAAGACCAGCCTCATTACAGAGGGATTTCAAGTCCAGCCTTGACTACATGAAACTCAAAAAAAAAAATTAAAAAATGAAAAGAGAATGGAATACTGAATAAAAAATGGAATACAGAAAAAAAGCCCCTGCCCCTGTATAGCGGTCATTTGCATTTCCTAAATACTTATGTTTCTAATTTTCAGGCTACAGTCCATCACCGAGGAAAGCTGTGGTGGTTTGAATAGGAATTGCTTCATAGATTAATGTGTTTGAATGCTTTTTAAACAGGGACTGTTTAGAGAGGGTTTCTCACAGACCATCAGAGACCACCAGTATTCCAACACGTATGCAAAACCAAAGAACCTTTATTCAAGCTTGAGCTTGGACCCTCCAACCTCTCCAGCACAAAGGAAGGAAGGTATGAAAGGTCAGAAGCTGGTTCATGCCTTGCCAATTTATCATGGTAGCAGGGTAAGAGACTTTCCAACTTGGCAGTTATGTGATCGATTGATATTTGCTTGGCTCACTTCTGTTGGCTAGTGATGATTTCAGCTTGGTATGAACAATGGTTGCTAGTTTAATCAATTTACTTTAAATATTAGGTTCTTTCTCTTTAAGAATTGATTGGTTATTGCTACAAGTGGAGTGGCTATTTGCTCAGGGGAATTGTGATTGTTATCAGTTTGTGTTGGCTCTTGGAACAAGTTGCGGTTTTTCCCATAGCTGAGTTCATTCAGAGAGCAAGTTAATCATAAAATGGAGTCTGAAAGCAAAGAAGAGTTTGCAAGATGAGGTCTTCATTATCGGGAAAAAAATACACAGGATACCTAAAATGATCCTGGATAATAAAGAACTGCTGGAAGGATCACTCTCCCTAATTTTAAGTTATACTATAAAGCTGTAGTTATTTAGAAAAAAAAAAAAACATGGTACTGGCAAAAACCAGACACATTAATCAAGAGAATCAAACTGAAAACCCTGTCATAAATGTACACACCTATGGACACCTGGCTTTTCATTAAAACCAAAACAAAACAAAATAGAAATACCCAATGGGCAAATGGCCACATCTTCAACAAATTGTGCTGGTCATACTTAATGGTTACATGTAAAAGAATAGAAATAGATGCATATTTATCACCATGCACAAAATTATGACCCCAAGTGGATGCAGGACCTTGACATGACACAAGATACATTGAATCTAATAGAACTGAAAGAGGGGAATAGCCTTGAATGCATAGGCACAGGGAGAGATTTTTCTAAAAAAACAAAACAAAACAAAACAACAACAACAAAAAAACCCAGAGTTGGTTCTGGGTTTTTTTAGAAAAAAAAGATAAAGAGTTGATAAATGGAGCCTCTTGAAACTGAAGTTTCTGTACAGCAAATGATACTGTCATCTGGATAAAGCATCAGTCCACAAACAGAAAAATGATTTTTGTGTACTTCACATCCAATATTGTGCTAATACCCAAAATATATGAAGAATTAAAATATCAAGAAAACAAACAACACAGTTTAAAAAAAAATTGGGGTTTGGACCTAAACAGTGTTTTCAAGAGGGAACTTCAAGTAGCTTAAAAACACTTTTAAAAAATGTTCAACATTCTTAGCCATTAGGAAAAAGCAAATCAAAGCTATTTTAATATTTCATCTTACACTTGTCAGAATAGCTAGGATCAATAAAATTATTGACTGTTCATCCTGGCAAGAATGTGGAGAAAGGGAAAAATTTGTCCATTGCTAGTGAGAATGCAAATTTGTTTAGTCACCTAGAAAATCAGTGTGGCAGTTCCTTAGTAAAATAAGAATAGAAGATATAAGAATATCCCTCAAGATGCTACTATAGAAACCTTAGGCATATGCACAAAGGGTGCTTCATCCTACCCCAGAGACACTTGCTAAACAATGTTCATCGGTTGTCTCTCTATTCACATCCTCCAGAAACTAGAAACAGCCTAGATGTCCCTCAACAAAAGAATGAATTTAAAAAAAAAACATGGTAAATTTACAAAATGGAGTGTTACTTAGCCATTAAAAACAAGTGACATCCTGAAAGATGTCCTGGATCAATGATGGCCCAGACCTTGTGGGTAATGCCAACCAATGCTTGGTTTTATTTGAGGTCTATACCTTGAGAGGGATCCTATAGCCTACACTGCTTTGACAGCTAGAAATCGAAGACTGAATTACCAGAAACCCTACAGTAGATCCAAACACAACAGGCACCAAAAATTAATGAAATGATTCATAACTGTATTCTAGTATAGACATACATCAGTGCCTTGTCCAGTCATCATCAGAGAGGCTTCTTCAGGCAGCAGGTTGGAAAAATCAAAAAATTTTAAAATAGTGTCATCATGAGGCTAACAGGTAAATGGGTGGAACTAAAACAAAACAAAGCAAAAATAAAAACGAAACAAAAATAAAAACAAAACAAAAATGATCCTGAGTGAGTTATTCCTCTAAGACAAATATGGTATATTTTCGATTATATGTGGATAGTAGCTATTAAGTCAATGATAAACTAGCTACAATCAGTAAAACCATAGAAATTAGGTGAATTCGAGAGGTTCCTAGGTAAGTGGATGGAACTAGAAATTATCATCCTGAGTGAGGTAAGCCAATCACAAAAGAACACACATGGTATTCACTCACTGATTATTGGATATTAGCCCAGAACCTTGAAATGCCCAAGATGCAACTCACAGGCCACATGAAGCCCATAAAGAAGGAAGACCAAGTGGGGGTGATTCAGTCCTTCTTAGAAGGAGCAACAAAATACTCAAGGGAGCAAATATGGAGACAAAGTGAGGGACAGAAACTGAAGGAGGGGCCATCTGAAGACCATTCCACCTGAATATCCATCCCATGTGCAGTCACCAAAGGTAGATGCTGATGTGGAAGTCAGGAAGTGCATGCTGATAAGAGCCTGATATGGATGTCTCCTCAGAGGTCTTCAAGAGTCTGACATATTCAGAGGCAGATGCTCACAACTAGCCATTGAACTGATAATGGGGTTCTCAATGGAGGAGTTAGAGTGAAGACTGAAGGAGCTGAAAGGGTTTGCGGCACCACGAAGAGAGCAACAATACCAACCAACCAGAGCTCCCAGGGTCTAAACCACCAGCCTGGGAACACTTAGGGAGGGATCCAGGGCTTCAGCTGAATATGTAAGAGTGGAGGGCCCTGCTGGGCATAGGTGGAAGAAGAGAACCTTGACCTCATGAAGGCTGGACGCCCCAGGGCGTGGGAATTTTGAGGGTGGGGAGGTGGGAGTGGGGGGTAGGCAGGGGTTACATCCACAGAGAAGAAGGAGGAGGGGTGAGGGGATAGGGGGTTCCTGGGTGGGTGGGGGATGGGGTAAGGGGACAACATATGAAATGTAAATAAAATATCCAATAAAAAAATTAAAAAAATAGAGTAAGAGACTATAGGGGTACAGTTAGAACTTGTTAGGAAAGAGAAATAGAATAGATAGTTATTTCTCAAGGGGGACTGGAATGAGAAGATCAGGGGAGAGACAGCTAACATAAAGACCATTTGAGGGGTAGTATGTAAACCTGTATAGTAGAAAAATCCCAAAACATATATATACATGTAAATATTATCTAAATGAAATTGCCAAATAGTGGAAGAAATTAAGCCCCAATGGACATTTCTTGTCACCAAATGTAGTTATCAGTTCCAGGATTAGGTTACATCTAATTGACTTGTTCAAAGCTGTCCTGTGGGAATCCCCAAACAACTTAGGCTGTTGTCAGGATTATAGCTTGCTGATGGCAGGGACCATTTCAAAAATGAACTACACAACTCAATGAACATGAAGAAGTCATGCTGGTGCCTACACAGAGCCTTTAACCCTATGTTCTGTTGTCTTTGGTACAGGAAGGTACCCTGCATACTACTAAAAGAAAACAAACACCAAGTCAGCCACAAACCCTCCAGTCTACAACGTTGTCCTGTATACAAGATATGCTAATGCAATGGTCTCACAAAGTTTATAGGAGTAAACAATCTGTATCTGATTTGACCTAAAGCCCAGTATAAAAGAAGAAACTCATAGGAAACTCTGGTTGGGTGGCCAGGTACCTGAGACTGGAAAACCAAGGGGCCTAGCATAAATCCAAATAATACTAGTCTGAAAGAAAAAAGCAGCAATAAAATGACTACTAATGACATTCTGTTATGCTCACAGATCAACAATCACCAGAGAAAATTCCAGCAGATGGAAACAAATACAGGGAAATACAGCCAGACATTATGAAGAGTGAGAGAGCTAGAAAAACTCAGCCCTAAATTGGTTGTCTTTATTTAATCCCTCCCCTGAAGGCTCAGGGAACCCTGTGGAAGTGGAGGCATAAAGAGTGTAATAGCCAGCAGGAATTGAAGAATTTGATGAAAACAAGTCCCTCTTAATCAACAGGTGCAAAGACCATATGAACTCACAGAGACTAAAGAAGCATGCACAGGGCCTAAATGGGCTTTTCTCCAGGTACAGGTATATATTATGACTTCCAGTTTAGTCTTATGGAATTCCTGAGTGTGTAAATGAGTGTGTCTCTGAATCTTCTGCCTTCTCTTGGGCACTTTTCTTTCTCTTTCTTGATTTTGTCCAAATATGATATGATGGGTTTTATTTTAATATTACATTTTAGTTTGTCATACTTTACTATTACCTCTTAGAAGCCTATTTTTTCTTCTATTGAGCAAAATAGGGTGGATCCAGGTGGGAGGGGAGATAGAGAGAGAATGACAGGATTAGAAGGAGGGAAGACAAAAATTGGGATGTTATGTGAGGACACAAAACTCTTTAATAAAAAGAAAGGAAAGAAAGTAAAAGGTAGTATTTAGAGGAAGGCAATTGATAGATAAAAGGCAGCATATTTCAGGGAGGACGATGTGGAGGGAGGAGGGTAGTGGGTGGAACACAGACAAAACAAAGTGTTATGACATATGTGTATAAAGTGTCATTGTGTATCCTATTCAATTGCTAACTAACGTTTTTACTTTATAGAGCTGGAGAGAAGGCTCAGAAGACTCTTGCAGAGTAGTATTAGTGTTTAGCTTTCAAAACCCATTTCAGACCTCTCAGAACCATCTGTAACAGAAGCTCCAGAGGAATAAATGCTGTCTTCTAGCCTCTGCAGGCACTTACATGAGAGTCTTCAAACACCCACCACTCATATACATACATACATGCATACACACACACATACACACACACATACACACACACACACACACACACACACACAGAAAATTTAAAACTCTGGGAGACTTCAGTGAGATAGGCCACAACAAATTATATATATACATATACATACATATACATATACATATATATATATACACGCATGCATACACAATGCATACACACACACACACACACATAGACATACACACACACACACAGAAATTTTAAAACTCTGGGAGGTTTCAGTGAGATAGGAAGATACATGTGTATCTGTCCTCAAGAGTCTTCTACAATCAACTGTGAGTTGGAAATTGATGGATGTGGATCATAGCTATGTCTACATGATACCCCATGTGTTAGGATGCTCTTGGGGCTCTCTTCTGTGACTGGGCACCTGGATACCTTGGAGACCACTGTGAACTCAACTTTGATGAATGTGAAAGTCACCCACATCTCCATGGAGATCTATGTGTGGATGGAGGAAGCAGCTACTATTGTGAACACACTGTGAGGCTCTGATACCTCATTGTTGGTCAAGGTCTTGTCCAGAATGATACAACATGTGAAGACAGTATTGACAGCTGTATTCTTCAGTTCTGGCCTGTATATACAGATGCCCTGGATATACAGCGTGCAGTAGCAACCCTGCCAATTCGGAGAGGGGATGGTAGAGGGTGTGCTGAGCTGTCCTCAGAGGATCAATAGGACACATTGCAGGCCTATCCACCCTACCTTGGAGCCTGAAGATTTGTTTGAATCTGGAAGCCTGGATACACAGATAGGAGCCTAGAATAACTGTCTTCTGCAGAGGCTCCACTTAGCAGCTCACCAAAAGAGATGCAGAGACACACAGTCAAACATTATACCAAGCTTTATGAAAGAGTTAGGGGAAGGATTGAATGACTCAAAGGAAAGGGTATAGGGAGTCCAAAGAAGACCATCAGAGTCAATTATCCTGTCCAGAGACTGAACCACCAACCAAAGAGCATACAAGATCTAAAACTAACCCTCTACTGCCTCTCCTCACATATATAGCATATGTGCAGCTTGGTCTTCATGAAGGTCCACCAACAATTGGAGTGGTACTTACCTGACTCTATTGCCTAACTGTGGATTCTGTTCCCTTAACTGGTCTACCTTATCTGGCCTCATTGGGAGAGGCTGTGTCTAGTGCTACAGTGACTTCAAGTGCCTGATTTGGCTTATATCCAGGAAGTCTCCTTTCTCAGATGTGAGGGCTTTGAGGGGACTTGGAGGAGAGGGGTGCACCGGGGGTGGGGGCTGTGATTGAGATATAAAGTGAATAAATTAATTAATGAAAAAGATAAAAAAAAAATCTGGAAGAGATAGCTCAGTAATTAAGAGCACTTGCTGTTCTAGCGTAGACCCAAGATTTGATTCCTAGTTTCCACATGGCAGCTCACAACCATACTTATTCCCAATCCCATGGGATCAATCAATGTTTTCTGATCTCTGCAGACTCTACATGCATGCAGTACATTGACATACAGGCCAGCAAAATACTCATTCCCATAAACATTTTGAAACTCAAAAGATTTTAAGAGACAATAAAAATAGTTAGGGAAAAGGCAAAAAAGGTGATGGTAAGACAGTATGGGAGAGAATATGTCTAATGTATTATATATTTACATGTAATAGTAAGTAAAATTACAGCTGAGCAATTGGAGTACAGCTTGGTAGAGTGCTTACCCAACATGCAAGAGGTCCTGAGTTCAAGTTCCAAGTGTTGCATAATCCAGGAGCAGTGGAGTACATCATCTGCAATCCCAGGGGTGACGCTATACACCTGCAATCCCAGCTTTTAATGGAAGGAAGGGGAATCCGTAGTACAAAATCATCTTCAGCTATGGAGAAAGCTCAAGACCTACCTGATCTACAGGAGAAACTTTCTTGAAATAATTTTTAAGGTAGTAATTTAGGAAATGAACAGACAAACCTAAAATATTTTAAAAGATCTGTGTTATAAATCTAGCTAAATGGGCATGGGTGGTATAAAGTAAAGAAAGGAAGATAGAGATTAAATGGATTCTGGGGCATGAGCAAAGGAGAATGACTAGAAATGATATATAAATCAAAGTATTAGGGAGCTAGAAAGAGGGTCAGGAGATAAGAGCACTGATACTCTTCCAGAAGATCTGGCTTCAATTCCCAGCATCCACACGACAGCTCACAACTGTCTGTAGCTCCATTTCTGAGTGACCCAAGGCTCTCCCAAAGACATACATTTAAGCAAAACACCAACACACACACACAGACACACACAGACACACACACACACACAGACACACACACAAACCAAATAAATCATTTTTAAAATTAAAGAATTACAGAGTTAAGGAGGGGAGTTAAATTTCCATTGAAGACATAGGTTCACCCCGCTAAAGCCATAATCACTTTTGTCAGTGTCATTTGGGAATTTCAAATTTTTACTTTCAATGTTTTACTCACTACAACTAAATTAAAACAAAAAAGTATTCTATTCCTCAAAGTCAATATCATCCACTTAAAGAATTCTGATATTTTGTAATAGTCATGCCATTTTCCTATACGATGTTCACAATGTTTCCTTTCCATTTGAAGTCTATTAGCTTGTATATGAGAGTGTTATTTTCATTTTCTCCCACTAAAGGTTCATAGTTTGATAATCATTTGGATAAAATTTTCATAATATCAGAAAGTTTTCATACTGGACTTCATTATTAGTTAATAGGTTTTCCTCTGTATTCCTTTAAAAAATTTTTAAATGTGTGTGCATGTGTGTGAGTGACTGAGTGTGCTTCCATGATATCGTATGTGTATGTGTTTGTGTGTATGTCAGGTGTTCTAAGTTCACAATTTTATAATAGATCACATTCACAACAATCTATAGTTGCAAATTGTCTTTAAGACACAGGCTTGACACACCTGCAAGGCCACAGTAACTCCTCAAAGAGAACATAATAAGAAAAACATTGTCTCACCTGTGCATTTCTGAGCTCGCTTAGGCACCCCAGAAGTCTTGTTCATTACAGTTTTCACAGCACCTCCTGATTGAAAAATGGTCCACACTAGCTGACAATATCAAAATTCCTGGGGCATCAGTCAAGAACCTCAAGTCAGAGATCTACCAGGCACATAAGACAAGGAGTCTCTCCATACACAATCCCAATTTCAAATAGCTAAAGATGCCATAAACTACATTGCGGAATAAGCTATGTCATCACATGACAAGGTTCCATGTAAATCTGAAAAATGTCACAAATGTTTGTAGAGGGCCAGCAAGATACCAGTAGGAAGATTAAGAACACTAGTCTACATTCTTAAAACAGGATTCAGCATTCTAGAATCACCCGGCATCTCTAACCATTGCTGAAAACCTGCAGCTACCTGCTGAAATCAGCCAAGTGTTCTGTGTACACTTGGCTACTGTGATGCCACCACAGTGACATCACCACTATGATGCACCATAAAGGACAAATGATGGTCCTCTCAGTAGAATTAAAGTAGGAAAATACAAAAGATGTAATATCTCTCTATACCTTCAGGTCTTTAAAAACTAGAAAGTAACCCAAAAATGAGGTATAAAACCAAAGCACCAAAAATCTCATGATGAAAGAAAAGATCCTTCAATATGACAGTTTCATTTTTTAAGAGTGTGTGTGTGTGTGTGTGTGTGTGTGTGTGTGTGTGTGTGTAGGTCAGAGGTAAATTCCAGAGAGTCAGTTCTCTCTTCCACAAAATGTGTTACCAAAATCAAACTCAGGTTCTCAGATTTCAAAGTAGCGTGGGTTTTTTTTTTGTTTTTGTTTCTGTTTTTTTGGTCAGGGGTTGGGTGGAGAGTAGCACTACACTGACAAAACTGGATCACACTGGACAGGAGACAGGGTACAGCTCTTGTTGGGTTGTGGAGCACTTGTCTGACATGCTCAAAGTCCATCTTGTGTTCCACGCAGAGCCAGCTATGATTACAAAAAAAATAAATAAAAGATATAAGACAGGTTTGATGAATATAAAGTCAATAGAAAAGCCTGACCATCTTCTCATAATCTATACAAATATTTTTACATATATATATTATGTCCATTCAAAGTTGCCCAGTGGATGCTGTGGATGTGTCAGATTAAGATAGGATAGATCCCTGTACATTTTTTCATAAATTCACCTGCAGAAGTTTAATCTATTCATTAGGTATAATAAATTATTAATAACAAGGTATTATAATAAAATAGAACAACATCAATTATTCACACTAAAAGTCATTTAACAATCTTGAGTTCTTTATTTCTAGGATTTGTCACCTAACTTTTAAGATATCTACTACATTTATTTATTTCTCTAAAAATTGTGCAAAAGTGAGTAGATCAGAGGACATCTTGCAGGAATAAATTTCTCCTTTCAGGTGTTCAAGGCTTGAGGTCAATCAAGTACAACCAGCTGAGCCTTCTCACTGCTGGCTCCCTCCCTCACTTAATATTTTCAAAAGATAGTTGACAGTGGGCAGCCTAAGCCAGGGAAAGGAAGAGCCTTGATAATCATAGTTAGAACTTGAAATTTAGCCACAAGTGTTGTACACACCTGTAGTCCTGGGACTCAGGAAGCTGAGACAGGAAGAGCTGGAATTCTGTTTCAGCCTGGACTACATAGTGGAGGCAGGGGGACAGGGTCAGAGACAGAGAGACTGCCCTACCCTCATTTATACTCTCGTTTTAAATGCTAGATAGTGATGGCACATATAAAATAATAATACACAAAGAGGAAGAAAGGATCCATCTGTACAGTCTTGGAGATCCCTTATTTGGAGTGCATCAGGAAGCAGATATCCAGATTGACTGCAACATCAGTAATTTGTAGAATTACTTTCACACACCCTACCTCCAATCCAACATCAATCATACAGTTTTTTTCTAACCTTCCCTCCTCTCCAACCAATGAGAGGAAGTGACACACTGGCCAATCGCAAGGCACCATAGACATTTTCTACCCAGTTCCAGCTGCCATATATTAAGGACTAACCTGGAAGTCCTAGGGCATTGACTCAGCAAGTCCTGTCTTTAGCTTTCTTTTTCTTTTGTATGTGTTTTCTTTATTATTTGAGGAGGGTATGTGTGTGTACACCTTCATTTCTCTTCCCTTTTTCCTCCCTCATGTCTAGACCCACCAGAACCAGTTTGTATCCTCTGTCTTGGTTATTTCGACTAACTTTAGCAGGTTAGCCAAGATACCTTGTGGTACTTTAACTATTTAATTTTTTTTTTGTTTTTAAAGGTGGAAAACAAGATAATTACTTGTCAAAATCTTCCAAAACTCATTCTGTCTGGATCCACAAACAATCCCTCCGACTTTATCTGGCTTTTCCTGACTTCGATGTAAGTATACTGACCACAAGAGATTGTTAGCTGGCCTGGAGACCTCAGAGGAGCAGGTGCTCTTGCGGCCTCCTACATACAATGAGAAAATTAATAAGGCATGTAGGCATAAGGGTTGGATATTTGGGGATACAGAGAGGGTAGAGTTATATTTGTATATTTATATCCATGGTTGTGAGGCTGAGAACCTGAAGAACCCACAGAGAAGCAGGCAGTTATGGACACACACACAATTTGGTCTAAGCCCTTCACCTGAGTTCACCCTTTAAAGACTCACAGTATTTTCTACCTTGGCTATTAGGTAAATACATGGACAAAATTGCTTGCATAACAATAAAAACTGGTAGTTACTGTTGCTGAAGGGTTGAGTTATGGGTCTTTAGCTAAACAAATATATTAAAGTCCTGAACACCTCAAAAGGTGATAAAAGGGGATTATAGATTTAATCAATCTTTCTAAGGGTAGCCACGTGGAGACTGGAACACCAGGAAAGTGCAATGTGGTAATCAAGCCAGATAACTGGAGTTAAGTAGCTGCAAGGAAAAGACAAGAGTTTTCAGCAAAGTAGGAGCTCAGAAGGGTCAGGCCAGGGGTTCCCTGAGGGAGAAAAAGTGAAGCTGATGACCTTTGCCTGGAAAGGGGGAGGCAATATATTTCTTAGTGATTTTGATGTTATTGGAGTTGGTTGGTTTTTTGAGACAGAGTCTCAAGGACTGTGAGCAAGTTGAGAAATCACTGTGTAGCCAAGAATAACCTTGAACTTCTAATGCCCCTGCTTTCACCTACCAGGTTCTAGTATTGCACGTGTACACCACCAGATCTGATTTTCTGTGATGCTAGGATGGAACCCAGGGTGCAGTACATGCTAAGCAAGCATGCTACTGGTCAACCCACAGCCTTAGGTAATTTTTACTTTTTTGCCATTTTAAACCACTTACATTATATCATTTTATAACAGAGACCCCTGCAAATTTATTTGTAATTTTTACCAAAAATAATTAGGGTTTGTGTTCTGAAAGTAAAAATGCTGTTTTTCAGAACCATAGTATATCAAAGTCAGGAAAATTAAGAGTAGCAGAATACTGTTAAGCAACATAAAAACTTTAATCTTCATCCTGGTTGATGATTCATGCCCTTGATCCCAGCACCAATAATAAAATAATAAAGAAAAAAAGAGAGTTAAAATCAGTAGATTCTGTGAGAGGCTCCAAAAGGTCTAATTTAAAAGAAATAAATGAAAAACAAAAACAAAAATCAAGAGCCGTCCTAGCACTCAGGAGACAGGGACAGGCTCTGAGTTTGAGGCCAGCCTGGTGTAAAGAATAAGTTCCAGGAAAGCCAGGACAACACATAAACCTTGTCTCAAACAAAACAAAACAGCATAAAGCTGAAGAAGGCTAGGGGTTGTGCAACATGCCTTTAATCTCTGCATATGGGAAGTAGAGGCAATGGAATCTCTGAGTTTAGGGTTAGCCTGGTCTACAGAATGAGTTCCAGAACATCCAAGGCTATAGAGAGAAACCCTTTCTTAAAAAAAAAAAAGAAAAAAGAAAAGAAAAACAAAATTCATTCAATGTATATAGGGTATTTTTTAAAAAACTGATCAGCTGTGTTTTCATATTAAATATTGGTTTTTTT